>NC_135744.1:43170000-43470000 GCF_041903045.1 Epinephelus lanceolatus | reverse complement strand
GAGACGCAACATGGGAGACATAAACTTTATTTCACGCTGAGTTTGATATGTGGATGTGGGATGTGTGCAGCTGCCACAGGGAGCAGCTGTCGGACAAACAACACACTTTTAATGAAGAACTGATGCCATGAGCCAAATTTAAAAACTTAAATACAAAATTGTTAAAGAGAAATAGTCACATCAGGACTAACAGAAGAAAATAAAATGTTTCTGTTAACCCCCCGTCAGCTAACATAACTTCAGTCTCAGCGTCAGTAAAGCTTTTCTTTCTCTGTCTTCATTTGCTCCATGTGTCTGCAGGTCGACAGGATGCACCTGTCCACAGTAACTATCATCTCCATGGTGTCACTGGATATTCTGTCAGTTTATGATTGATTGGGATTCATGATCATAAACACGTACCTACGATAGATCTGAGTTTTCTGCTGCGTTCATGAACCCTGTGAAGGTTTTTAGTACTGAGGTTTTTATGTGCAGATCTACTCACACACTTCATGAACGAGACCCTTTAAGTGTTCTCCTTAAGTATGACACAGTATGGAATATTTCTCCTTAGCTGAGGGACTTACACAGTTGCAGAGAATCCCTTAAAAGGTTCCCTTAGTTAAGGAAAAACTCATTTACTGCGTTGAAAAGGATTTCACAGCAGTCAAAGTTTCCATGGAGATTGTTCGTTTGCTCGGACTCTTGTGACGCCTGTCATCATGTCACTGCGTCGGCTGATGATCAGATAGAAAAAAAATGTCTGAAGAAAAGAAGACAATAAAATCATACCGGTCAGAGGAGGAAAAGATTAAACTTCTGGAGTAATACGATCATAGCAAGAACTATAAAGTTAATCTGATCCCCAAATATCAGAAAACAGGAAACGACTGGAACAAAAATGAATTCAGTCGAATCTGAAGTGTAAAACCAGACGTGTCTCCGTGAGTTCTCCTGGTCGCAGAGACACTCTGCTCAGGGTGGGTTAGTTTTTCATTTATCAACATAAACTCTGTCATGTTGCAGTTAAGGCAGAGTGTTTAACCCTGCTTTCTTACCTGTGACTCAGCACCCACATATCTCTGACATGCTTGTGACATATGAACCTTCTTGGACCCTGAGGACATCTGGGGACATCTGGGGACATCACTTGCTATTTTTAATGGTGATTTTTAAAAATTGTAAATCATTTGGTAATTAATTTGACCTTTCCTTTATTATGTTTTATATTTAGTTGCTCTGTAAAACACTTTGAGTGGCCCTGCTGTATGAAACATGCTGTACAAATAAAGCTGCTTTACCTTGCTTTGGTTGTTAAGGTCTTTTTGCAACAGTGGAAGGATTCCTTAAGTTTCAGACCAAGACAGGGAGAAAACCATAAATACATAAGGAAACCTTAAAGGAGCAATAAGCGAAATTCTTCATTTCTAGATTGAAGGAATTAAAAAATCGCTATGTGAAGAACTAGAGGTGTAATTTCATCTGGAGTATAGCATGACCTCACACAACCTCTCTGTGTTGATCTCCAGCCCATTGTTTACAAGCCGGTCCGGCTGCGCGTTCATGTACGTTCATGTGAATCGCCTCCTCCTCCCTCCTCTTGGAGCCCTTGGCCCTCCCTCCCTATAAAAGGCTACAGCCAGTGAGCAATGGCAGCGCGTATTTTCGAAATGAAATGGCAGAGAGCGGAACGTCCACCTGAAGAAGACCAGGATCTGACATTACCTCTAAAGAAACAACGGTTGTTGGCGAAGAAGTTGTCGGATAAAGAAAGGGACAGAACTCGGATTAACACTGGCCTTGCATTTCCAAGGTGGAGAGCACTGCAAGAGCTGTAGGGGCTACAATCTGACTCAGAGCTAGCTCTTCTTCTCCTGGACAGGTACAACATAAAGTCAAATGTCTGTTTTAATTAGTGTTACAGTAACGTTAGGCACATGTCACTATGTCGATTCAATTAAATTTAATGTTACAATCATAGCATGGGTTAATGTCCGGAGCTTGAGTTATTAGTGGCTCGGTCCCAGCAATGGGTCAGGCGTTACGGTTGTGTTAGGTGAGTAGTCCGGCAGCCCAGCTAACATTTGCAATTAGCATTGTAAAATGTAGCCCGGCGGGCAGCCTGGCAGCTGTGTTTAGCTATTCCCCTGCCTACTTCAATGATGATGGTCCCTGTAATAAATGCAATATATTTGCTGAAATGGTTGCGAGGCTCAGTGACTAGAAGAGCTGGTAGAAGTGCTCCATAGCTGTAAGTTACTCCAGTAGCTGTAGTAGCTCTAGAGCTAACTCTGGGAGCTAATGCCAACATTCCTCTCTTCTCCGTGAGCCCGCCAGGCTCCACGCTAGAGCTCGCCGGAGCCGAGAAGCAGGCTCCCGGAACGTTAGCATGGTAGCCGACTACTGCTAACGCTATCCCCATCCCCACGCTTCTCGGCTATGACTCACTGAGCCTGGCGGAGAAGCGTGGGGACGTTAGCACTAATGGGCTGCCATGCTAACAGTCCAACTCTTCTCCGTGAGACAGTGAGCCCGGCTCCCGGCTCAGTTGGAGTTGGAGCGTTAGCGTGGTAGCCGAGTAGTGCTAACGCTAACAGGAAAGCAGGGAAATAGCTAAACATAGCAGAGACCGAGAGTGAGTGAAAGACATTGCTAACTGCTAGCTAAGCTGGCTGTTCAGGTTTTATTTCCTCGCCCCTGTAGCGAGTGAATCTGCCTGTAGTGAAACCAGGGCTAACCGGTGCTTCCTCCTCAGGCTCCACTTCACTCAGCTGCCCCACAGACCCGCTGCTTCTTCCCACTTTGGGCTGCCAAGTCACACCAACTCATCCTCACTGTGACCTCGTCACATGTCCACGTTTGGTCATGGACTTTCCACGTCCACATATCCAAGGTACCCTGGGTGTGTTGGTTGTTGACGTTCTGGGACGCCGTGTCAACTGTTACATGCTGTTTTCAAAGTTACGTCAGTACAAGCAGTGTTGGGTAAGGGTTACTTTGAAAGTAGTCAAAGTACGTTACTGCGTTACTTTTTAAAAAAGTAACCAGTTACTTTACTGCGTTACTCCCTGAGAAAAGTAACTCAAGCACTTTTAAAGTACTTTTGAGTATTCTACATTTCCTATTGGGCAATGGACCACAGGGCGCTAAACCTACATTTTTTTGTCTCCAAATTAAAGTTATGGACCACTTGCCCTTCACTGAGATCCAGTTCTCCCATCACAGCCGTCACTTTGACCAGTAGAAACACACAACGATCTGCTGCCGTAGACAACCGTATGACAACAACACCCCAGTGTTTTAATATTTCCTCTAGGGATGTTACCACACAGAGTAAAAGGGGGAAATGATGGTGTGAAACAGCAGAGGCACTTTGTCAACCCGCTGAGTTAATGTTACTGTCATTAGCATCAAGCTAGCAAACAATGGTACATCCTCACGATCAGACATAAAGTAATAACATTAACAAATAGCGGCGGGGCTTTTACTCACCACAACTGCAGAGGCTCCCAGCTTCATTTGAAGCAAACTACATTATAGACGCTCCGTTATTTATTAATCCCTCTGTGTGTTTATATATTTACTTTTTATCCGCTCCGTTGTCTTTGTAAAGTTAACATATTGCACCGTCATTTCAAACTCAACACTTGTTTCAAATTAAAAGCCCCTTATAACCTCAGCTGAGAGAATCCCTCCATTTTCTAAATAGGCTTTTATTGTGAAACATTTGTCAGAACTTCCTGTGAAGATACAGTAGCTTGACAGTTTACGTATGGGGCTTCAAATGTAGCTCCTGCCATCTGCTGACGCTTTTAGGTGACTACAACAACATGTCGGCTGGCACATGAACACACACAGTGACTCAAATAATAGTGAAATAAAAACAGGACAAGAATAACCTGATGACATCACACACGCCGTGAAAGACGACCGGGGATAATTGGTGAGTACCAGCGTGTAGCGTGTACCAGGCATAATGCAAGTCCTGAGTCTGAAATATGTCTGTCAGTGAGTCCTACTCCACCTATTGAGACTCCACCATAGACAACGGCAGCATTTCTCCGACCACGTAGCGAGCCACAAGCTCCGTGGCTTCTTTCAGACTGATAGGTTTAACGTTATCTCCGTTATTAGAACCAAACGACAGCCGTTGCTGTTTCGGAGCTGAAGGACCAGCGTTCTAAAAGTAACGGAAGTAACTGATGTCTTGTTTGAAAATGTACTTAAGTATTTGATTACTCAAACAGCAAACTAAAGCGTTAGGTTACTCGTTACTGCAAAAAGTAATCAAAATACTCTTATACCCATCTCTGAGTACAACACCAGGAATTAACGTTTTTTTTTCCCTTCAACACACACGTGGTTGGGTTTACAGTCTTACAGGAAGTGAACACCGGCCTCCTGGGTGTAAGTCTGTGTTTGTTGGACCCATCCAACACAGTCCAACTTTTGCTACCTTAACTTTCGTCCTTGTGCCGTCGCATTTCCCCTTGGTGCTGCCAGCACCATTAAACTATAACAGCAACCAGCCGTGTATCATGCTGACATTAAAGGACGCCTTTTTTCGTTGGTTTCTGACGCCACAAGTCGCTGCCCAAGCTCCTGATTTTGACGACTTCAGAGTGAGACAGAGCTTGTCAAACATGTTGTTTGTCATGATTAGTTTGTCCAAAAGACGTGGCTGCACT
The DNA here is from genome assembly GCF_041903045.1 of Epinephelus lanceolatus. Lineage (NCBI taxonomy): Eukaryota > Metazoa > Chordata > Actinopteri > Perciformes > Serranidae > Epinephelus > Epinephelus lanceolatus. The sequence continues at coordinate 43,465,330 of NC_135744.1, read as the reverse complement.
GAAAAATATTTCACCTTACATTTACAGTAAATCACTGGCTACTAGTTGCATCACTTTCACAGTAAGTTACTGTGTCATTTGTACTGTAAATCATTGTGTAATGACAGCTGTAGACTCTGATCTCACAGTAGTTCTGCATATTACTGTGATTTAGCAGCATGCTCCTCAACTCAATGAAACATTTCTGAGTGCAACCGTCTCTTCTTTAAACCCCACAAGTAGTTTTAGGACATTAAACATTTTCCCATTGAATAGTTTGTCGTTTAGGATCTGGAGGTCTCACAGTGTAACTCACAGTGTAAGATACACAACGACAGTAACACAACACGTTCATCCTGAACTTCCACAACAACTTTGATGACAGTTTTCATGAATGTGGTGAAGATGACATCATGTTTGTAAGGTAATGATTGACGGTGCCCCAGAGGAAATAATGCTGATAAATCAGACGTGTAGCTTCTTCAGAGGAGGCCTGAGAAGGAGCGTCTGCAGACCGCTGAGTCACACTGAGAGGTTTAGCTCAGCTCAGTGCAGGTGGTAACAGCTTCAGATCATCAGAGCGGCTTTAAAGATTGTAAGGTAATTTAAATCAGAAGATGGGAGGTCAAACACATTTACAACATATGTTCTGTGTTCTGCTGCAGCTGATTCAGTGCTGCAGCGATGTAGAAACATGACGTCTGCGAACTGGAGCTGAACTTGATGCTGTTTTCTCCTCAGCGTTATTTCTGTTGATGCATCAGTTTACAATTTTTGTGAGAGTTTGATCTGAACTAACTTCACTGTCTGGTGCGCTTCTCGTCTCATTCATCTTCACTTTGGCACCCTCTTACATGTGTTTCTCCACTTTTGGTTCCTGCTGTAAATGTTCAGCAGGATTTCAACAATATAAATGTTATTTTTAATACATTTTTAACAGAAGTACAAAGTGCAGAGTATCTGAGGTCACAGTGTTGTGTTGGATTTGTTGAATTTTGGGAGGCGCAATTTCAACTAAAGTGCACATTCAGCTGCATCTGCTCTTTTCCTCACCCGTCTCCATCTTATTAAATACTTGGTGAGTAACAGTTTTATTTGTTTCATGAATTGGTGCAAAGTCTCTCAGTGATGTGTCCTGTTTGTTTGCATGCCATGAGGCAGGGTGAGACAGCCAGCTAGAATTTCAGAGACGACTGACATTTAATTTCCTACGTATCAGATTTAATGTGTGGACACATGTATTTTATCATAAAGCACACTGATGGTCCTGACAGGGTGAACTGTTTACTTTCACTGTGCTTTCTCTGGAGGTTAAATCAACTGCTGGACGAACATTCAGACTTCAGTGCAGACTGGTTATCAGCGGTTATTCAGCAGCGCAGGTTTAAAAATGAATGCAAGATTATTCACTGCGTGTTTTTGTGTATAATCTATTATAAAAGCAGTGATCTGAAAAATGAGAGCAGTTAGAGTTTTCTGTTTTTGTCAGGAGATTCTTCACATGCTGTTTGCTGTGTGACCAGGGCAGGAAATCCAGAGCAGCTCTCACTCTGCTGTGGTGACTGAAGGCCTTCACACACTGTCACACATCTAGACATAAATACGAGCTCACGTTGTGTCAGTCATGTTTGAATCTGTTGTCTGTCATCACAGTTTTCAGAACCTAACTACAAGCATGGACTAAAAACCAATAAATCTGGCTGATAAAAATTCTTGTAAGTTTCAGGTGAGGCAGCAGGAAGTTGGCTCTAACCCCTGACAGAGACCCTGAGGCTGCACATGGCAAAATCTCATTAAAGAAAACTGTCAAAGTCTCCAGTTAACAACAGTGGATCCACATGTGTCCATGCTGCTGAGACTTTAATGATGGTGAGTTTACTCAGATATTCAACCAATCACCAGTTTGTCTCCTCTAATTATTTCTCCCTCTCAGTCTCACCCTCCTTCACTCCTCCTCTGATATTAGTTTTTATTTCTCTCAACCCCTCATTTAGTCATGACATCCTTAGCCCCGTTTCTACCGAGCAGTACGGTTCAGTCGCTTTGTTTCTGTCTCCACAGTAAAAGTTGTGGATGTTCCCAACAGAAGCGTTCCTTAGCGTCCCCATGTTTGGTCCCCCCTCTGTTGGGGTACCTAGCACACAGATCTGGTACTAAAAGGTGGAGCTGTGAACACTGCAGTCTGATTGGTCAGTAGAGGACGGTCACTCTGCTCAGGGCTGAGTTCTATGTTGTTGTGAAAATGTGGGCGTGCAGCCTCGTTCTGTGGACGATAAACCAGGTGCAGACTTCCATCTATGTCACCGCTGATGAGGAAATACAGCGAGTGCTGGACGGAGCAGTGAGTGACAACAACCCCGCCCACATTTAAGAGGACTGTCTGAACACACCGAGGGTCTAGGTACCATGTCTGAAGGCTTACTGCTGGTTCCAAAGGTGCTGGACTGAAAGCAGGACTTTTTATTCTCACACCTTGTTTTGTTTCTGAAACTTTACGTACAGCTGTTTGACTGTTTGAGGCTGGGATGTTCTGGTTGACTGAGGGCTGAGTTTCTTTATGTGTATGGTCCAGATTAGGACAGGAGGACATGAGGGGAACTCTGATTTTGGGTCAGCGAAGGTTATGACAGTTATTTTGACACTGATCTCTTTATCTCTTTCTTTGTCACACAGCAGAGAGCTACAGAGAAGTGGTGTCTACAAGTGGCCCATACGTCATTCAGAAACCTAATTCTCCACCATCAGCAAACACCTGGACCTCCACACTGAGCCGTGTGCCTTTTAAACAGCAAATGATGCACATTCTTTAACTCAACATTTTGAGAGAAACAACTCTATATATATTTTTTTTTTATCAGAACAAGTTGAACATGTAACTATTCTGCACGTGTAGTTTTCAACTTTATATTAAAAATAAAAAGTAAATTACGACAAAAAGTTTTGGATTGTTTTTTCTCCCACATAGTAATTGCATGATTGAAAAATAATAATTTAGCTCTGTCCTGAGCCCGGTCTCACTCCGAAGTCGTCGAAATCCAGCTCTCAGGCAGCGACTTTTGGCATCAGAAACCAACGAAAAAAGGCGTCCTTCAATGTCGGCATGATACACGGCTGGTTGCTGTTATACTTTAATGGTGCTAGCAGCACTACGTATTTGTTCCGGGACGTCACTACCAACGCTGGGACATCAACAAAAGCACTTGGTTATGCTTAGAAATGGGAAGTGAACCCTTCCCTTCCTTTCTGAGTGAAAGTCAGTGGTTGTTGGCCCATTCACCACCCCCTCTACCCAGACTTCTTTCCCCTTAACTTACATTGTTGGCCCCCTGTGTTTGCCCCTGACACTGCTGACCTGAAAGGATGGCTTTTTTCGTCGGTGTCTGACATCAGAGGACCAAGCGCCGGTATTCAACGACTTCGGAGTGAGACGCGCATTTGTTTTAGCACATTAAAACAAATGAGCAAACTGCAAGATACTGGAATAGCAAAGTAACATACTGGCGACCCTGCTGCCTGTTGTTCACTGTTCACTTTTTACATCTTTACAGTCGTCTTGTGTAAAAAAGCTTTGAGAACTTTGTCCACAACTTTAGAGACTGAAAGGTTAAAAAGCATCGTCATATCGTTGAGGAATATTATGAACATGTTTTTCTGTTTGTGTAGAATCTATATTTCTGTATCATTGCAGTATATGTCATTAAAGTTATACTCTCCTTTGTCTCCTGTTTTGTTTCCTCAGATGGAAAACTTCACGTACAACAGTCTCACTCTTCAGCTTGAGGGGTTAAAGGTCACCAAGACTAACAAGTACCCCGTCTTCTTATTCCTGCTCTTGGCCTACGTGTTCATCCTAACTGCCAACGTAGGCATTCTGGTCTTGATCTGGAAGGAGAGATGCCTCCACCAGCCCATGTACCTCCTCTTCTGCAACCTCTCGGTAAACGACGTCATGGGAAACTCTCTGCTGGTTCCGCGGGTGCTCGCCGATATCCTGGTGCCTCCGTCTGAGCGCCTCATTCACTACTACGAGTGTCTGATACAAGCCTTCACCACACACATGTTCGGCACCAACGCTCACACTGTGCTCATGATCATGGCGTTTGACAGATACGTGGCCATCTGTAACCCTCTGCGCTACCCCACTGTGATGACCAACAGGATGGTGATGAAGCTGACGGTGTCTGCCTGGGGAGTGGCTTTTGTTTTGGTGGCCATTCTGCTGGGTCTGACCGTACGGCTGAACCGATGCAGGACTCTGATCACAAACCCTTACTGTGACAACGCCTCTTTATTCAAACTCTCCTGTGAGAGCGTGTTCATCAATAACGTCTACGGCATCACCTTCACTGTCGTCCTGCTCTCGTCCTCCATCGGCAGCATAGTCCTCACTTATTTTAAAATCACAGCAGCGTGTCTGATGAGTAACAGCAAGTCTTTAAACGGTAAGGCCCTGAAGACCTGCAGCACTCATCTGTGCCTGTATCTGATCATGCTGATCAGCGGGTTCATCCTCATCATCCTCCATCGCTTCCCTCAGTACGCAGAGTACAGAAAGATTTCAGCCATTCTCTTCAACGTTGTTCCCGGCAGCCTCAACCCCGTCATCTACGGGCTGCAGTCCCAGGAAATACACAAGTGTTTGTCAAATATGTTCCACCTGAGAAAAATTACACCATTTTAATTCTGGAGTTTTTAAAAAAAGGTAAATTAGTGTTCTTCCCTTAATTTTCATTTGATCAACGTATCCTCATACCAGGGTTTGTATGTTACGTATTGGTGCCCCTACGAGTAAAGTTAGGTTTAGAAGAATTATGATGGTGATACATCATCATCCTCACTGTGACCTCGTCACATGTCCACATTTGGTCATGGACTTTCCACGTCCACATATGACGTCCAAGGTACCCTGGGTGTGTTGGTTGTTGACGTTCTGGGACGCCGTGTCAACTTCAGCCTGTTACATGCATTGTCTGTTTTCAAAATGCACTTCTGTTTTCACAGGAAATGTACAGTTTGATACAGTCTCTTTCAAAATAAAAGCACTATGTCGGTACAGCACCACCAACTGATGTTTTTTTTCCTTCAACAACACAAACACGTGGATGGGTTTAGGAAAGAACAACAGGGTTTGGCTTTGTGGGGTGCCGTTTGTAAAGTGGCTCATGCTGAAAATAACATCAACATTTTGCCACATTTAGCTTCAAACAATGTTTGAAAAAGTGTTGTGATTTTTTTAACATCACCTTTTACCACATTTACAGCAATATTTGTTAACTTGGAAATATATTAAATAGTTAAATCTAAATATTAAATGTGGCACCTAAATGTTAAATGTTAAATCTAAATATTAAATCTAAATCTAAATGCTAAATCAAAATCTAAATGTTAAATCTAAATGCTAAATCTAAATCTAAATGTTAAATCTAAATGCTAAATCTAAATATTAAATCTAAATCTAAATGTTAAATCTAAATTCTAAATCTAAATGTTAAATCTAAATATTAAATCTAAATCTAAATGTTAAATCTAAATATTAAATCTAAATCTAAATGTTAAATCTAAATATTAAATCTAAATCTAAATGCTAAATCTAAATATTAAATCTAAATCTAAATGTTAAATCTAAATTCTAAATCTAAATGCTAAATCTAAATATTAAATCTAAATCTAAATGTTAAATCTAAATTCTAAATCTAAATGTTAAATCTAAATATTAAATCTAAATCTAAATGTTAAATCTAAATTCTAAATCTAAATCTAAATGTTAAATCTAAATATTAAATCTAAATCTAAATGCTTAATCTAAATCTAAATATTAAATCTAAATCTAAACGTTAAATCTAAATGCTAAATCTAAATGTTCTGGGTGAAACTAAATATTTAGCTAATATGCAAATTCACACTGCCGGTCACCGGAACTACCAAAATAAAAGCTTGAGATGGTCAGACTGTGTTTATAGAATAAAATAACGAATTAAAACCAACTTATTGGGGGAAATGAACACTTGAACATACATTAGCGTGATAATAACTACCTAAAATAACAAAAAACATGTTTGGATAAATTTTATTTGACGTGTACTTTGAGTTGTTAGTGTCCCTTCGGAGGGAATCACCTTGTTGTTTACAAATACTTCCGGGAAGAAAACCAGCAGAGTTTAGCTACATATATATATATGCATATCTCACATTTTTCACGTCACTATATCACCGTTTAGACTAATCTGGTGTTTGTAAAGTCTATAAATACAATGATTGAACAAACATTACTATTTCTGTGTGCACGTTTTGAAATTAATAACGTGGTTATCGGAGATTAGCGGGGCTAACTGTTAGCTGCGAGGGAGGGAGGGGTGGATGGATGGATGGATGCGGTGGGATGCTGCGCGGTGAGCCCACGCAGGCTCCCAGAGAGGGAGAAATAGAACCGGCCGCCTTGCCTTCTGCCCGTGTGACACAGTTAGGGGCGGTTTTCCAAGCCACAATTGGCACAATGAAAATAAGTCGAAGTGTGGAGCGGAGGAGAGGGACCTCTCTCCCTGCCTGTTAGCATTGTGTTAGCTAAGATAGCACACTGTCACATGGTCTCTCCAAAATCCACTGCAAAAGTTTTAATTTTTTGAATGTACTTGTGGCAAATTCTGGACCGAAATATTAAAGAAGGGAGGAGTTTCACAGGCGCAGATTTCCGCAGGAATGAATGGACTTCCTGTTGATTGTCTCCGTACACATACGTAAATTAACCTATGGCTAAGCCACGCCCCCCTTCACTCACTCGGACAAACTATCAACACTGGACTGAAAGGGTTTGGTGGAGACGGGGGTTAAGTACACAGTTGCTTTTTTTTTAGGGAGCTTTGGGGGCTTTTTTAAAAGTTTTACAGGGGGCACAGTGAGTTAGAATAGTAACAATTCAGTATTTTTCATATCTGAACATGACCATAGATCTGATGACCCCTGCTGTAGAGCAAAGATAGGTAGGTGGGTCATCACAGCACACTCAGTGGCGCCGGCAGGATTATATTTCTTTGTACACACAGGAATCGCCCGCCCACTCGTAGCTTACCCTAAACACACAGGTCCCCACACATGGACATACACAGTCTGCTCAGTGAGTGAGCAAGAGATTAACACTAATGTTACCAACACAACACCACCATAAAACTCTGATAGCTTACCACCATTTCAAAGACAAGCCCACAGACGTGACAGCAACAGCCAGCAGAATATCAGAATACAGTATAATACACTGAATATCGCCCCGAGAGACGTACAGGCATTTAGCAGGCATTTCCTCCCTGTTGCATCAAACTCCTGCAGAACAGCCTCTGCACCAGTTCCAACATCAGTTTGTCAGTCAGTGTATTCCTCAGATATGTCTTCAACATGTGGCTGGCTGCTAGCCTCTGTCATTGTATCATTAGTGCTAGCAGCAGTAACGTTAGCAGACTTGATGCTCGTACTGCTGCTCTCTGCAGATTCTTCGCTGCTGAGGTTTGTTCGCTTTATTTCAAAGCCTCAGTTGTGTTGGTTTGACGACTTTTGCTTGCTAAAGGTGCGGACACACCAAACCGACATCAAAGAACTAGCGGTGACGAAAGCCAACTGTTGCGTCGTCTACGTCGCCTCACGTCGCCCTGTGTCAGTTGCATTTGAACACACTACACGGACTACATCCGACGGCCAAGTAGCACGTACGTTCTGCGCCTGCGTGAGAGAGAGCGGAGTGAGAGAGTGGTACATCCTGTCAGCCGAGGGGTTTCCTATCTGTGCAGCCGAGCACCGCAGCACCTCCACGGACTATTACATCCAGACGGTTGTTGATCCCCGGTTTCACTACAGGCAGATTCACTTGCTACAGGGGCGAAGAGGGCCGAAAAGCCACCGACGCCAAAGTGCCGACGGTGCGGGACACACCGCAAAAACTAGGCCGACAGATGCTCACCGACGGCCCGACTTTGGTCGACGGCCAACCGTTGGCTTGGTGTGTCAGGGCCTTAAGACACAAGATAAGTAACACAATATTGTTGCCTAGCATCACAAATGAGTGGCAGAAATGTTTCTCACACTCTGACCTCTGGCCTGTGACATGTGCACCACTCATCAGCATCAAAATGTATTTGCGTCACAGAGAAGCAAAAATGCACCTCAGGCACATTTATCAGTAAAAAAAGAACCCAAAGACACAACCTGCTGCTTTTGTCACAATTTCATTTACAAGATTAGTTGAAGACTCATTATAAAAAATGTAGGCACACATAGGCACAAATAAACCAGACAACACCACTGCACTGAACCAAACCAAACAACCAATCCCTGCTTGATCAAGACCTTTGTGCCACCAAACGTGGGGCTGTTTTAGCTCCAGCCATGATCTTTTCCCAACCACAGCCAAGTGGTTTTGTGCCTAAACATAACCACACATTCACCACAGGGTTGTTGACAAATGTATCCGTGGTTTTCAGAAATATACAATGCAAACACTTTTTCAAACGGGCTATCAGTCCAATGGGTCATTTTACAGACCAACTGAGCTTTGGAATTTTGGGTCGTCCCAAAAGAACCATGGCCTCAGACTTGGACCCTGTTGTACTTAACCCCCGACAGGAATTCCTTTGGGGGGACTTAAACCAACGAAAAGGCGTCCTTTCATGTTGACATGATACACAGCCGGTCACGTTTATAGTTTAATGGTGCCCGGTGGCATCAGGGGGAATGGCAGTGGGACACGGATGAAAGTTAAGGCGCAAGTCCAGGTGGGAGGGGTTCAACAAACACTGACTTTCACCTGAGAGAGGGCGTTTTTTGCATCTTTTTTTCCTAAACGTAACCACGTGTCAAAAGTGTCAATTCACAGTGCTTTATTTTGAAAGAGACTGTATGCAAAGTGTACATTTCCTGTGAAAACAGAAGTGTATTTTGAAAACAGACAATGCATGTAACAGGCTGAAGTTGACACGGCGTCCCAGAACGTCAACAACCAACACACCCAGGGTACCTTGGATGTCATATGTGGACGTGGAAAGTCCATGACCAAACGTGGACATGTGACGAGGTCACAGTGAGGATGATGATGGAATCTGAGGTTGGACAATTATTTCAATATTTTAAGTTTGTGTTATTTATTTTTGTAGTGATGACTGAAATCATTTTACAACTTAATGACAAAAATAAACTGAAACTTTGATGGATCTGAAAGTTGTGACGGTTAAAGTCCATCTTCACAACAACTACACACACACACACACACACACACACAAGCAATTAAAGTAATTATTTTTATAATGAACCTTTAATGAGGAGAATAAACATTTGAAGGGGGCAGTTGTTACCGTGGCAACAAAGACGATGATGTTTCTCATGTTTTCTTGTTTATAACCACAGAGGTAACTAAAAATAGGTCCCTCTGGAATTCTCTTACTGTCCTGTGTACAATTTATATTTTTAATGAAAGGATGTGATGTCACTTTGTGTAATTAACCATGTTTGGTCTCACCTTCATCTCCATCAGAATCAGAAAACGCTCAGTCGCTCCTGAAAGGACAAAATGTGGACGTGGATGAAGTTGAGCTTCTATCTGACTGAACGTGACTGAGCCCAGCAAAGATTCACACATTCAGGTGAGATGATGAGATCTTATTTCTGTCTGTTGTGTTCAAAAGACAAATATGAAGACGTGCTGTTTGTGCTGTGCAGCTGTAGAGCTTTTTAAAGAGTTTCATTCTGACTGTGTAACAGCTGCTGTCACACTGAGCTCGTGCACACATTAGGTTACATACAAAGCTTTTCTTTTTCACACATTCATTATTCTGCACTTGTTTTCTGTTGACAGTGAATTTTCCTCCATCCACCCATCTGTTCATCTGTCTGTCTGTGTGTCTGTCTGCTGAAGAGAGATGGAGCTTTTACCGTTTGATATTTCCCCTGAAAGCCCCAGAGGTCTGTGAGTGTTCCTGTCATTGTCATTATGTGCTGTTGTCGTGTGCTTTAATGTTTTAATGATGTCCAGTGCCATCAAACTCCACAGTCTGACTTCACAAATATGTTTTCAGTTATAAGCAGGAGAACAGAAATGTTATTATACAGAAGACAGTTTGTAAAAATGATGATAACGTTAAAGGTTCTTCATTTGTTTCCCTTAAAAGTGCTTCAGTGAAATTCTTTGTCAGTGTCTGAAGGCGATGACACATTTACAAACTATTAAAGAAAGAGCTGAATCTTTTCTTACTTATTTAATTTGCATAAAGGCTTAACATTAACTGCTCTTATCATACAGTGTTGAAGCTTTAAACTATATTTATACTTGTTGTTTGTATATTGAATTGGTTAAAGAAGTGATTGTGAAGTGGAAGCAGCAGGTTTTGAGGTGTTAGAGTTTCCATGCACTCGACTCCAGAGTGAAAGAAAGAGCTTTACCTTCAGATTTTGTGATTCAGTCACTTCAGGTCATGCTGCCTTTGTCAAATTCTGATCCTTCACCTGTTTTATTGACTTTGAGTTTACTTCCTAATTGTTTTTGCACAGACTGCTAAATGTGTAAAGTAATAGTAATCACATTATTCTCAGTTTTCCATGATATTTCTTCTTTTTTTGAGCATATGAAAACCTGATAGGTTGGAGAGTATTGAGGTGATAAATCGTCTCTCGGTCTGTTAGACTGTCAGGACAGATTGGGTTTATGTTCCACCTCTTTTACAGAGAAACTGTATGAAACTCCAATAACAGAGATTTAAAGAGATTTTTTTCACAAACACAACTAACGTGTTATTTTCTTTAACCACGTCTGACACATGCTCATTAAGTGATGATGCCAAGAGAAAAACAGGGAGTAACTGTAACTTTGGAGGATCCCCATCTGATGTGACAAACTCAGGACCGTAGATTTTCACCACATCACTGATTTTTGTTAGTGTCCTTAAATGTCCAGTATGATGAGGAGGAACGATTCCAGCAAACTGTGTGTTTGGACATGCAGATTGTTTTAAGAAATACATATGAGTCCGTCCTTTAAGGATTGTTTTCAGTTGTTGGTGTTTTGACATTTAGTTTTTCTTGACCTTGAGAACATGTGACACAAAATTACCTAAACGTTTGATTATTTTTCCTGCTTTGAAGCTTTCTTGAGGATGAATCATTCAAAGAGGCAAAGCTGTTGCAGCTCGGCTCTGCTGCACTTTGCTTCATGCCTGCAGTAGAAGAAGTATTTTGATCTTAATATAACCCATTAAGAATTTTTTTACAAGTAAATGTTCTGCATTCACAGTTTTACTGAAGTAAAAGCCTGAAGCAACAAAAAGAACTTGAAGTATCAAAAATTTGTTGATCATTTTGCAGCAGAGCGGTCCCTGACATTGTGACGCTTCCACATCAGATTATTGTTACTATAACATTATTATGGGGTCTGATGTTGTCGCTGGTCAAGATGGAGTTCAAATAACTAATAAAGTTCAAACACTTTATGATTTGATAGTTCAACCTTTAAGCCCAGTTCAGACCAAAGAAACCATTTTAAAAAGTTGCACAGAAAAGTTGCAGCAATCTGAGCTTGACTCAAGATGGCTGATGGCGCTGGTTATTTATATTATTGTGGTGTACTGATTATGAATACAGTCCATCTGATGCTGGTTTTGTTTCATCACTGGAGCCAGTATCTCACTATCACTATCCTCATTCAGATTTTAAGAAGCTACAAATTATATTCAGCCACAAAATAAGTCTGAAAAGCTGCAAATCAGAACGAAGTACAGAGAGTTGTTGATTTCAGCCAGCATAAGACCCAGCTCTGGGGGTCTGACCGCCCTGCTTCCTACTGGATCAGCAAACTTTCTGTTGCTGCTGTTACACAGGTAAGACCCGCTGCTGCTAGCCTCTGGTCCTCTGTGAATCCTGGGTTTGTAATGGCTGAAGTGAGTGAAGCACAGGGTCCATGGGCTGTGCTAGTTAATTCTTGTCTCATTTGTGGTCTGATAAACAGTAAATTGAACAAAGTCAGTGCCTCATGTCTTTCATTCAATGCCCCACAGTGCTGAAAAAAATCCAAGAGGAAACACCAACATATGAAATATATCGTGATACTGTGGTTTTAGCAAGATCTTAACCAACGTTAGCTTGCTTGCCAATGTGAATGAATTGCTTGTTAGCTAATGTAGCAAAATACTATCTTGAGTGATTAATGTCATTTACAATGACACTCCAGGGCTGATCTGGCCAGTTTATTTAAACATTTGTAATTTTTAAATGACTATCAGCTAATGTTGCAAAGCAACTGACACTAGATCCACTCAGCAGAGCTTAGTTACAGCTAGCTTGCTTGCTTGCTAACACAGGGCACTTGATTTGCGCTTGTTAGCTGTGACAGGGAAGATGAAAAGAGAGGGCGAGGGGCTCAACTCAGATGCAGTTGCTGGGCATACACCACACTTTTGATTAAAATTGTTGCCGAATTTAAAAATGAAAATATGAATTTTTTAAAAGAAATGGGGAAAAAAAAAGTTTGGCCAAAAAAAAGGACATTTATCTAGTCAGAGCCCAAAAGATCAGCACCTGGGTCTAGCTGTGCACATGCCTGACTAACCCCACCCTTACCTCACTCTTTCTCCAGATTCGTACCTGCCCTTGTCAACCAATCAGAGATCCAGCTCTGTTAACGGCACCTGGGAGCCTGATGGCGTCACTTTCTTCATCATCCAGGGCCTCGCCAGCCTTGGTGAGAAAAAGATGATAGTTTTTGTCCTCCTGCTTCTGGGTTACATCATCATCCTGGGAGGAAACAGCATGATCATCTTTGTGGTACAAAATAATCTATTAAAGCTCATTTCATCAGTTTTGCCTTAGTCTGACTAAAATGGAATTATTAGTGTCTTAATCCCGCCTTGTTTATTCTCACGCAGGTGCTGACTGACTCAAAGCTCAACTCTCCCATGTATTTCTTCCTCTCCAACCTCTCCTTCGTGGACATCCTCTTCACCACCACCACCATCCCCAAAATGCTGTCGGGCCTCCTGACAGACGTGAATACCATTTCCGTCCCAGGCTGCTTACTCCAGATGCATTTCTTTGTTCAGCTAGGTGTTACTGACTATGCCATCCTGACTGTCATGGCGTACGACCGCTACGTGGCCATCTGCAACCCTCTGCGCTACACGGCGGTCATGACTAGGCCCGTTCGGCTGCTCCTCATCGCAGGAGCCTGGAGCCTCGGCTTCTCCATGCTAACAGCTACCGCGATGACCTGGCAGCGGCTTTACTGCGGCCCCAATGTGGTGAGGAATGGCTGGTGTGACCTGTCGTCTGTACGGCGCCTGGTGTGTGGTAACACCGTCATAGATAACATTGTGTCCATTTCCTTCGCCATACTGGCACTACTGACCACAGGAGTCCTCATCCTCACCTCCTACATCCTGATTGGTGTTTCCATATCGAGGATGGGTGTCGCTCAAAGACTAAAGGCCTTCAGGACGTGTGCCGCCCACCTGACTGTGGTGTCCATCTCTTACAGCTCGGCCTCGTTTGTGTTCATCTCCTACAGGGTGGGAAACTTTTCACCTGAGGTACGAGACGAATCGTTCAGCTTTAATACTTACCTTTGCCTTTGTTTTAGTCTCACACAGTGGCTGCAAAAGTTTGGGCAGCCCTGGTCAGAATTTTATTTACTGTGACTAGTTAAGTGAGTGGATGATGAACTGATCTTCAAAAAACATGAAGTTAAAGATGAAACATGCTTTTCAATATCTTAAGCAGGATGTGTGTTTTGTTTTTGTTTTATACAAGTTTAGGGCGTTGGGCACCCCAACACATTTGAGCTCTCAGATGACTTTTCCCAGGGTCTCAGACCTTAATGAGCTTGTTAGGGCTCTGGCTTGTTTACAGTCATCGTTAGGAAAGGCCAGGTGATGCAGATTTCAAAGCTTTATAAATACTTTGACTCCTGAAACCTTGTCCCAACAATCAGCAGCCATGGGCTCCTCTAAACAGCTGCCTAGCACTCTGAAAACTAAAAGAACTGATGAAGACTAGAAGAAGATAGCAAAGTGTTTTCAGGGAGCTGTTTCCTCAGTTGGTCATGTCAGTAAGAAATGGCAGTTAACAGGAACTGTGGAGGTCAAGCTGAAAACTTTGTGAGAGAGCTGCTCGTAGGATTGTTAGAAAGGCAAATCAAACCTCTGTTTGACTGCAAAAGACCTGCAGGAAGATTCATCAGACTCTGGAGTGGTGGTGCACTGTTCTACTGTGCAGACACACCTCATCAGTCATCAGAAGAAAACCTTTCCTGTGTCCTCACCACAAAATTCAGCATCACAAGTTTGCAAAGGAACATGTGAACAAGCCTGATGCTGTTTGGAAACAAGTCCTGTGGACTGATGAAGGTAAAACAGAACTTTGAGGTATGTTTGGAGAACAAACTGTTAAACACGGGGGTGGATGGATGATGCTTTGGGCTTGTGTTGCAGCCAGTGGCACGGGGAACATTTCACAGGTAGAGGGAAGAATGGATTCAGTTAAATTCCAGACATCACAGCATCTGTAAAAAAGCTGCAGATGAAGAGAGGATGGCTTCTACAACAGGACAATGATCCTAAACACACCTCCAGATCCACAATGGACGACCTCAAGAGGAGCCAGCTGAAGGTTTGGCCACGCCCCTCACAGTCCCCCGACCTAAACATCATTAAACATCTGTGGATAGAGCTCAAAGAGCAGAGCATGAAGACGGCCCAAGAATCTCACAGAGCTGCAAGAAATCCTCCAAACAAGAACTGAAAGACTCTGAGCTGGATACAGAAAGTGTTTAGAAGCTGTGGTACCTGCCAAAGGGGGCGCTACTGAGCACTGACCATGCAGGGTGCCCAAACTTTTGCTTCAGGCCCTTTTTCTTTAGTGTTATTGTGAAAGTGTTCACAGTAAACAAAATTTTGACCACTGGTACCCAAACTTTTGCAGCCACTGTACATGTCTTCTTAAAAAATACGTTTAAGAGTCCTGTATTCAGCATCAGTATTTTAGACAAGACAAGAAAAGAGTTTGAAGTTTCATTTTTGACCTTTTTGACAGAGAAATCTCAACACTGGGTCGACAGCAGATGAGCTCACTGAGTTTTCATAAAGATAACAGTCTGATTCTATAAATAGAAATGTCCGTCCTCAAATATCTTTCTAGGTGTGCATCACCGACACTGTGTTGTACTCTGCCCCGACCTCTTGGATTCATCCAGATGATGATATCCTCAGCAAATTAAATGTGCATTTGTCCATTTGGTCTTGAAAATACTTTGTCAACCAAAATATTAAAAAGGCACCAGCCTCAAAGTTTAATGGTCACCAACAATAAGAGGAATCATGTTGATGCTGCTTGGCTGATTGGGGAGCACAAGCACAATTTCATAGAAATCTGAACATTCAAAAGTGTTGGACGACAGACTGACCAACTTTGTCATCATCAGGATGTGTGGTAAATGGCAGAGTGAACCTCATGTGTTTATTAAAGTTTGTACAATCTATATTTGATTTTGTTTTAGGACCGTATCATTGTGTCTGTGCTGTTCTCCGCTCTGACTCCTTTCCTAAACCCGATGATCTACAGTCTGAGGAACAAGGAGCTGCGAGAGTCCATCAGGAGGACTCTGAGCAGGTTCAGACCTGCTGTTGTGTTACCCACAAAGGACGTCAACACAGTGTCCTGACTGTGAGAGGAAAGCTGCCGCTCTGCTCACCACACACCCACAAACTGGAGACAGAAAAGACAGCTGAATATCCAGGACAGGGCTCCTGATGTCTGTTTGGGATTAAAAAGACTGTCATGCACAGAAACTTATTTAGAAATTATGTGAATTTAAACTGGTCTTTTGGAATTGTACATTGTGCCAAACATATAATGTTGTTCTGCTCTCTATATATTTATTAACACATACACAAAGTTTATTACATTAAATCTACATAAACCCTAAAAAATAATGGCCACAACAGCCGCTCCGACCATCAACATCGGAGCTCAGGAGGAGGAGCGTTGGCTAAATTTCGTTGCAGTGAGACAAAATCTAAGATGTTCTTTGCATTCTTGTAATTTTCAGATGAAGCTGGTGGGCAAACTGAGTTGCAGGTCCGCAGAGTGTGTTCACCCCTGTGTTGTGTTGCGGATAAATTTGCCTCATTTTTACTGTGCTTTAGAGAGTGGTGGGCTGAAGTATAGTTAATAAACCCCTCCATGTTAGTGGATGGATCATGGGCCACAGTAAAAAAATCATCAAATAAATTTTTTTTCCAAAGATGGTTTCTACCATTTTAGGTTGTTCTCATCACACTGATGTTTGTTCACGTGTTTGTTTTTCTGGTTTTTATTTGATGAAATAAAAGGGTTTGACATCATGATTGACAGCTGTGTGTGCCAGTCAGTGTGCTCGCAACCAGTGGTGCTGCTTGTGATTGGTCGGACGGCAGGAACAAGATACTGCAGCTTAAGATGGCAGCGGCCATATCCGCAGTGGCAGAGCCAGAATCTTCTGTGGGGTGGCCAGGATGGTTATGTGATCATTTTGGGGTGGCAATGTCTCACTAGAAAATATAGGGGTATTTTGGGCACCTAAACCACACACCTCCACAATATTTGGAATGCAGGTAATGGTGAAAAAGATCATATAATATTCTTTATTTTTTTCTTATTCCTGCAAGTAAAGTAACAAAGATGCTTACACTACACAAAGTTTTTATTACAAAGTGCATACAAAAGTGAAATACTTACTAGTGCAACTCTCTCTTAAAACTACACATGACTGGAAGGATTTTCTCTGACGGATAAAATATATCTCATCATCCATCTCACAACAGCTGTATTCTGCCATTGTGGTTTGCACTAAAGCGATTTACAAAGTCTTCCATGTCAGGGACTTTGCTCGCCTGGACTCCACACTCAAAACACCCAGATTGCTCAGTCTGTCATCATCCATGGTGGAACGCAGGTATGTCTTTACCAGCTTCAGTGTGGAAGAGCTGCGTTCACAGGAAGCAGTACTTACAGGTATTGCAATGGCGATTTTGCACAATCGGAAGAGCTCCTGGAATACCTCTTTAAGAGGTTCAATCATGTTAATGAGCTCTACTATGTTAGAGGGCTTCTGTATGCCACATGCTACTTTCCTCTGTAGGACTCTTTTCATTTGGTGCACCTCATGTCTGAGGTCGTCTATGTTACATGCATAAATAGCAGCGAATGAAAATAGAGCCTCCTCTTGGCAAAATGTAGCACTTGAAGGATTTAAGGCCTGAATCCTCATCATTATTGCACAGTTTGGTTTTGAGAATCGTCTCTTTAGCTCACTGAGCATGTTATCGAGCACAGGGTAGAATGGGCTGGTACGAAAAGAGTCCCTGGTCCGCTCAGAACGCTCACCTACAGAAGACATGACAGTATGTCCATCTAGCATTCTGTTCTGTTTTGACTTTCTTTTTGGAACAGGTTCTGTCTCCACATTGCATTTTTCAGCAGTATTTAATACTTCTTTCCAGAGCCTTTCAAAGTAGAATTCATCTCTGTAGTCCTGAAAAGTTTGCACAAGGGCTTCAACTAGATCTACAGCTGAACACAAATCAAGAGAGGGAGACTGCAGAATGTCAGAGAGAGATTTTGCATCACCAAAAACCTTGGTGCATGTCACCAAAAGGCCAATGAACTGCAGGTCAATTTGAGCGAGCAGGCCCCGTGCATCAGTGCTCCTATCTCCATGGTTTTCTGCAGCAACTTCCTCAAGGACACGTGTAATAGCAGGTAGTCTTTCAAGTACGGTACGACAAGCTGTATGCCGGCAAGCCCACCTTGTGTCACTCAACCGCTGAAGCTCTCTGGGTGCTCCAGCATACATTTCTTTCTGTGTGTTAAGCCACTTGGTGTGAACATGAGAGCCAGACATAAATACATATCTGCAACAACACAAAAATGCAATCAGCTTGTGGGACTGCTTTGATTGTGTCAACAAGAACCAGATTAAGACTATGAGCATTGCAATGGACATAAAAGGCCTGCTTTGCCACATCCTTAATACGAGATTGAACGCCGGAGTGCTTGCCACTCATGACAGAAGCACCGTCATACACCTGCCCAACCAGATTACTTTTGTAGTCCAGGCCATATCTCTCAAATACTTGGATTATTTTTTCTGTCAATCCTGCAGCATCGAGGCGGTCTGCAGATTCAGCACAAAAGAGATCTGTTCCTTCTTTTTTGTGTCTTTAGTTTCATCTGCCATTACAGAAAAGACACCACTTTCCTTGACCTCACTTATGATGGAAGCTAATGTATCCAAAATCTCATTCTGACTTTGATGGCTGGTGTATTTTGCATTGCGAGGCCCTGTCAGTTTCTTTTTTACAACTGGGTCATGGTTACCAATTGCATCCAATATAGCCAAGATGTTTCCCGTGTTGTTTGCAATGCTTGTTTCCCTGTGACCCCTTTGTGACATATTTTGGGTTGCAGTTAAAAGCAAGACTTCAGCTGCAGTTTTGATGTAGTTATGATTTTCCTGTATCTGCTTACTGTGTTCTTTATTTAGGGTACTCATTAAAGATGCATTTGCTTTTTCTCCTCACTCAAATTCCTTCCAAGCCATCATTGCATTTATGTAAGCCTCTCCCTTTACATGTACAGCAAATCCTCCATTTTTGTATGTTGCTTTTTTTCCAGTTCTTGTACTCCTTGCTTACTTGCTTATGGTAGTCCATCATATCCGATGATGACATTCTACTTCTTCTTTTGGTGAGTTCTGAGGTGACTATGAAGTCCAATGCGTGAGCCACAAGGTCTATTACAGTGAGGGCATATGAAGTCAGTAGTTGTTGCCGCCTTGGCTGCAGTGACCATCTTCCTCCCCTGGCGCTTCCTTTCCCTCACCTCACTCCTCTCCTCTTCCAGGTGCTGAATGCCAGCTAGGCAAAGTCTCCTCCAGAGAGGACGGTCCGTAGCAGTGCTTTCCAGCTGTGTGTACTGTATCCCACACTTCTTGAGCGTTGTTTTGAGCTGGTCCTCGTATCTCCGCTTTTGACCTCCTGCAGATCGCTGACCATGGCGTAACTGACCATACAGCAGTTGCCGTGGAAGTCTGTCCTCTGTCATCCTGATGGTGTGGCCAACCCGCCGCAGTTGGTATTGAAGAAAAGTGGCCTCCATGCTCTTGGTACCAGTTCTCTTCAGGACTTCCGTGTGTGGTACACGGTCGCGCCAAGTTAGTCCAAGGATGCGCTGGAGACATTTGATGTGAAAGTTCTCCAGCTGATGGATGTGACGGTGATACAGGGTCCATGCTTCACAGCCGTAGAGTAGGGTGGAGACACAGATAGCTTGGTAGACTGCAACCTTGGTCTGTATGCTGAGGTCCTTATTCAGGAAAACCTTTTTGCGCAGCCTATCAAAGGAAGCTGAAGCAGCCTTTATCCGGTTTTGGACATCATTGTCCATGCTGCAGGTTTCGGAGATGATGCTCCCAAGATATTTGAAGTCTGGGACCACTGCTAGAGGTGTGTTGTTAATGCTGAAGACAGGTGATGGTGGTCGAATTGGGGGAGGGGAGTTCCGCTGGTAGAGTACCTCCGTCTTCACAGTGTTCACAGTGAGACCCAGTCTGCTATAGGCCTTCACAGCAGCTGTTAATGTTGCTTGCAGGGCCTGTGGTGTATTTGCCACAAATGCACAGTCACCCCAACACTGAAGTAAATGCTGACTCTGTGTTTGGGAGGCCAAAATGCCTGCATGCATAGCAGTATGCAGAGTCTTGGCTCTGTGAGTATTCGAGCCATGGGTGGTTATGGTACCATGAGGCTTGAAAGTTTCTCCTCCTGTCACCCTGGAGTGTTCTAGGAAAGAGCTTCAGATGCGGCTGGACCGGTCCATCAGCTCTTCATTTGGATATGTCTATTTTAGAAAAGAAAAAAAAAGCAACTTCAATTATTCAACTACAGAAGAGATTAATAATCAAGATCACACAATTAGTGTAACTATTTTCCCATTCTACATCTAACGGATGATCCAGGCCCTTCAGTCTGCTTAAAAAAGTAATAGGCTTGTGACCATTCATCTAACTGAGACAGACTGAGATGTTTATCCTCCTCTGTGGACGACATTAGTCTAACTAGTGTAACAAGTATTGTCATATCCACGCCTGTGTTTCTCCGCTCCCTCCCTTGTGTGTCTCACTCTCTCGTAGGGGCGAGTCCCTGGCGCAGGCGGTGGCTACAGGACGCACACCTGGAGCTCATCACCTCATCACCACTCAGCTCTCATACTCCAGCTCTCCGGTCATTCTCCGCCAGATCGTTACAGTTCACCAAGCAGTAACTCACGTCAGGCCGACTTCCAGTCTGTGTAGATTTCAGTGTGTATTCCTTGTGCTTACCTTGTGTTTCTCGTGTTCCAGGAATCATCCAGCTCCTGCTCAGCCGCTGCCTCCCCGGACCCACTCCAGCCCCCGGCTCCCCTCACTGCTACCTTCCACCTGCCATCACCATTCCCCCCACGCCTCTGCTCCTCTGCCTTCCCCAGGCCCCTCCACTGCCTCGCTGCCTGGATCCCCTCCTCACTTCCAACCTACCTTTCCCCCAGCAACTAAACCTGTGTTCATTGCTCAGCTCTGGGTCTGTGTCCTGGTCCTCTACACCCCCCTGGTTATCACAAGTATTCTTTATGCTATCCATTTGGGTCAAATTGTGTTCTGAAGAGGACATCCAGGGCTTTCTAATGATGTAGACATTATGTGGGTGGGGTTAACAGGGCAAACACACACCCTTTTCAAAACGGCTGCCATTACGTTTTTCTCGTTTTTTGCTGCCAGAGTGGTAATTGATCATTTTCTGGCAAAAGTTATGATTATTTTGTTAATATTTAATTAGTTTCCTGAACATAAGGGTCTTAACTTTAATTTAGAGAGATTTCAGAAATCCAGAGTAATTT
Organism: Epinephelus lanceolatus; assembly: GCF_041903045.1. Classification (NCBI taxonomy): domain Eukaryota; kingdom Metazoa; phylum Chordata; class Actinopteri; order Perciformes; family Serranidae; genus Epinephelus; species Epinephelus lanceolatus. The sequence continues at coordinate 43,444,420 of NC_135744.1, read as the reverse complement.
TAACCTTTTCAAAATACACCTTTTATTCAATGTCCTCTGTAGAGGACATCAGGACTTAGTACCCCCTGTTTTTTAACCATTTTCCATGATTCAGCAGGCAGAAGGCCATTAAAGGGAATGACATTTTTTTCCTCATAATTTCTAATACATTTTAAAGGTTAGTCAGTTTGAAAGCAGAAAATTTGGCTTGGAGTGAGACTTGGAGGTAATGTGTATGCAAGAGTTTGGAGGTTTATTAGAAAATAAGAACACCTGAGGTGAATGTACATTCCCATGCATCTATGGTAGGATACTACCTAAGAGGAGGATTTTGAGAAACTTCTTGCTCTATTTCCTTTAAACAATGACAATTCTTGCTGAGAGTGTATTCACACATACAATAGTATCTATAAAGCTTCACTCCACTGTTCTTTACCCTTCCTAGGCCACCACACACAATAAAGTTTACCTGGTCCTTGGGGTCCATCATATAGGGGTCATGGGTCAAACTATGGGGCTCCCCATCACTTCTTATTGCCTGGGCGAGTGTTGAATGACTACATAGCAAGCATTACACCTCATCACATCACAGATAGTGAGGGGTGAGTGCCGTTGGACCACTAGGCCCTTAAACCCAGTGGTACAGGGTACCAATCCTGCACCCTGACTGCAACGTCAGGCCCATTGGTATAGCTATTAAGAATACACTCTACCTTGCTACAGCTATCCATCATAGTGTTAAGCATTGAAGACAGACACATAATAATTCCAGGGGAGTAAAAGTCCTTTGTAGCTAATATATTTAGAGATAAAGCATAAAATGCCCCATAGTCCCATTGTAACTTCATTGAAACTCATTGACTAACTCTGGAAATTTAAGACCCGACTAAGTCTCGTGATAAAAAATAAATAAATAATATTTTTGAAATTTTTTTGTTATGCAAAATGTTTCTTTCAAGTCTAATACTTAAATTACATAAAACAAATCTTGATATCAAAACATTTTTTCTTCTGGGTCCCAGGACGAGTGAATCAGACCTATTCATAAATTATCAGGCCACCAGATTAACATAGCTACTGCATCATATCTGGCTTAAGTACAATTCAAGTGACCAGTGTGTAGGTGTTAGTATACCTGGAGGTCCTCTTGGTCCACTGGGCAGTGGGGGCTCCTGTCTCTCACTCTCTGAGTCTGTCTGCTGATGAGGTCAGTAACATCTAAAAATAGAAGTTTCAGATTTGAAGGTGTTTGAATAGTTTTCCAAAAGGTTTGATAACATAGTTTCTGCATGATGTGTTTAATAGACAGAATAAACAAGAGGGTAGCAACACGAGAGATCCAAACGTGTGAATGAAAGATTTACCTGGAGGTCCTCTTGGTCCACTGGTATGGGGGAGCTGCTCTCACTCTCTGAATCTGTCTCTTCTATCTGCTCACCCTGTCTGTCATTCTGTGCCTCAGCTGGCTTCTTCTTCCTGACTGCTCCCTTACTGAAGAGGGAAGCTATGTCTGCTGTCTTTCTCTTCATGTCTGTGCTGCTCTGACATAATACACCAATGCAAAATGCAGAACATATCAACAGTACCACCATCATTATAACTAGTACTAGCAAAGTTAACTAAACAAATACATTCATAAAATTGACAGCCCAACTTATCAAACTATGACATATTTATCATGTTTGATTTTACTTATTTGGGGGAGTTATCTAACATTAAAAACATGTACTGACGAAGATGCTAGTCAATTTCCCTGTTATTAAAATTATTCAAAAAGTAATGTGACTTTAGTTGGAATGACTAAACAATGTGACGATACATCGTTTTTTGCCTCATGTAGCTTACTTAACAGTTTAAGGATGACTTCACTGATGCATAAAGAAGTTAGCCAATGCTTACTTTTTGCTATCTTTTCCTGTTAGTTAACGTTAGCTTGCTAGCCTCAAAACGCGAATCTCCCCACTGATATTACAGCTTACCTGTTAATATCTGTTGTTCATTCGCATTTGGACAGCCCCACTGGCACTCAGTGGTGCTTGGCCTATGGGTGTGCTCTGGTCCACCGATACTGGATTACTAACGTTACGGTGGTTGGGGTCAGGCCAGGGTGGCCAATAGGGTGGCCAGGAATCAGCGTGAGGTGGCCACAGCCAGCCCCTGTCACCTCACACCTCCGCCATTGCATATCCAGGAAATTTTTGGATTCATGTTTGGACACTGGAGACGTGTCGTCCATCTTTATTTACAGTGACTGGTACAAATTTATTCATTTTATTATTTAACTGCAAAAGAACCCTGAAACTCTGAAAGATTCTTAAAGTTGTGACTCAGACCAACTTTATAATTTCACAACAACAGGTACAACCACACACACACACACACACACACACACACAAGCAATTAAAGTAATTACTTTTATAATGAACCTTTAATGAGGAGAATAAACATTTGAAGGGGGCAGTTGTTACCGTGGCAACAAAGACGATGATGTTTCTCATGTTTTCTTGTTTATAACCACAGAGGTAACTAAAAATAGGTCCCTCTGGAATTCTCTTACTGTCCTGTGTACAATTTATATTTTTAATGAAAGGATGTGATGTCACTTTGTGTAATTAACCATGTTTGGTCTCACCTTCATCTCCATCAGAATCAGAAAACGCTCAGTCGCTCCTGAAAGGACAAAATGTGGACGTGGATGAAGTTGAGCTTCTATCTGACTGAACGTGACTGAGCCCAGCAAAGATTCACACATTCAGGTGAGATGATGAGATCTTATTTCTGTCTGTTGTGTTCAAAAGACAAATATGAAGACGTGCTGTTTGTGCTGTGCAGCTGTAGAGCTTTTTAAAGAGTTTCATTCTGACTGTGTAACAGCTGCTGTCACACTGAGCTCGTGCACACATTAGGTTACATACAAAGCTTTTCTTTTTCACACATTCATTATTCTGCACTTGTTTTCTGTTGACAGTGAATTTTCCTCCATCCACCCATCTGTTCATCTGTCTGTCTGTGTGTCTGTCTGCTGAAGAGAGATGGAGCTTTTACCGTTTGATATTTCCCCTGAAAGCCCCAGAGGTCTGTGAGTGTTCCTGTCATTGTCATTATGTGCTGTTGTCGTGTGCTTTAATGTTTTAATGATGTCCAGTGCCATCAAACTCCACAGTCTGACTTCACAAATATGTTTTCAGTTATAAGCAGGAGAACAGAAATGTTATTATACAGAAGACAGTTTGTAAAAATGATGATAACGTTAAAGGTTCTTCATTTGTTTCCCTTAAAAGTGCTTCAGTGAAATTCTTTGTCAGTGTCTGAAGGCGATGACACATTTACAAACTATTAAAGAAAGAGCTGAATCTTTTCTTACTTATTTAATTTGCATAAAGGCTTAACATTAACTGCTCTTATCATACAGTGTTGAAGCTTTAAACTATATTTATACTTGTTGTTTGTATATTGAATTGGTTAAAGAAGTGATTGTGAAGTGGAAGCAGCAGGTTTTGAGGTGTTAGAGTTTCCATGCACTCGACTCCAGAGTGAAAGAAAGAGCTTTACCTTCAGATTTTGTGATTCAGTCACTTCAGGTCATGCTGCCTTTGTCAAATTCTGATCCTTCACCTGTTTTATTGACTTTGAGTTTACTTCCTAATTGTTTTTGCACAGACTGCTAAATGTGTAAAGTAATAGTAATCACATTATTCTCAGTTTTCCATGATATTTCTTCTTTTTTTGAGCATATTAAAACCGGATAGACTGGAAAGTATTGAGGTGATAAATCCTCTCTCAGTCTCTCTCAGACTGTCAGGACAGATTGGGTTTATGTTCCACCTCTTTTGAGAATGTTGGTATCTTTAAATGGCCAGTGTGATGAGGAGGAACGATTACAGCAAACATGACAGTGTTTAAGGAATGTATGTGAGTCCTTAAGGATGTTTTTTTTTTTTAATTAGTTGTTTGTGTTTTTACAGTTATTTCTTCTTGAGCTTGAGAACACGTGACACAAAATAACGTCAACTTTCGATTTTTTTTAACACGTACTTTTCCTGCTTTGAAGCTTTCTTGACAATTTCTGTTGCAGCTCGGTTCTGCTGATCTTAAGTTTGCTTCATGCCTGCAGTGGAAGAAGTATTTACATCTTAATATAACACAATCCGAATTCTTTTTTACAAGTAAAAGTCCTGCATTCACAATGTTACTTAAACAAAAGTCTGGAGGCGTTAGCAACAAAAAGTACTTCAAGTATCAAAAGTTAGTGAACAGGATGTAACTTAAAACCTGGGACCTTAATTTTAATGTAACGGACTCTGGATAGATTGTCCAGGAAAATCTAACGGATATGAAGTTATGCACATTCCTGAATGTCTTGTCTCTTCAGCTCTGCTGTCAGGGAGTACACTACACTCGTACTCGTACTCATACTCGTCGTCCTCCGCTTATCCGGGTCCGGGTCGCGGGCGCAGCAGCCTCAGCAAAGAAGCCCAGACAGTCCTCTCCCCAGCCACATCTGTCAGCTCTTCCGAGGGAACCCCGAGGCGTTCCCAGGCCAGCCGGGCGATGTAATCCCTCCAGCGTGTCCTGGGGCAGCCCCGAGGTCTCCTCCCGGTTGGACATGCCCAAAACACCTCCCAAGGGAGTCATCCGGAAGGCACCCTTACCAGATGCCCGAACCACCTCAACTGGCTCCTCTCAATGTGGAGGAGCAGCGGCTCTACCCCAAGTCCCTCTGGGATGTCCGAGCTCCTCACCCTTTTTTCTAAGGCTGAGCCCAGCCACCCTGGGGAGGAAACTCATTTTGGCCGCTTGTACTCGCAATCTCGTTCTTTCGGTCACTACCCAGAGCTCGTGACCATAGGTGAGGGTTGGAACTTAGATCGACCGGTAAATCGAGAGCTTCGCTTTCTGGCTAAGCTCCCTGTTCACCACAACAGACCGGTTAAGCGCCTGCATCACTGCTGACGCCGCCCCAATCCGCCTGTGAATCTCCCGCTCTGCCTGTGAATCTCCCGCTCCATCCTACCCTCACTCGTGAACAAGATCCCGAGATACTTAAACTCCTCCACCTGAGGAAGGGCCACCAACCCCATACTCCCGGAGCACCCGCCACAGGATGCCCCTGGGGACACAGTCGTAAGCCTTCTCCAAATCCACAAAACACATGTGGACTGGTTGGGCGAACTCCCATGCCCCCTCCAGCACCCTGGCGAGGGTAAAGAGCTGGTCCACGGTTCCGCGTCCGGGACGAAAACCACATTGCTCCTCCTCAATCTGAGGTTCAACTATTGACCGGACCCTCTTCTCCAGCACCCTGGAGTAGACCTTACCGGGTAGGCTGAGGAGTGTGACCCCCCCTGTAGTTGGAACACACCCTCTGGTCCCCTTTCTTGAAAATGGGGACCACCACCCCGGTCTGCCACTCCAGAGGCACTGCCCCCGATGTCCACACAGTGTTGCAGAGGCGTGTCAACCAGGACAGCCCCACAACATCCAGAGCCTTGAGATATCCAGGGTGAATCTCATCCACCCCCGAGGCTCCGCCGCCGCGGAGTTGCTTCACTACCTCAGCGACTTCTGCCCCAGAAATTGGACAACCCACCCCCAAGACCCCAGGCTCTGTTTCCTCACTGGAATTCGTGTAAGTGGGATTGAAGAGCTCCTCAAAGTATTCCTTCCACCGTCCAACAATGTCCCCAGTTGACGTCAGCAGCTCCCCGCCCCCACTGTAAACAGTGTGAGCAAGTTGCTGCCTTCCCCCCCGAGGCGCCGGACGGTTTGCCAGAACCTCTTTGGAGCCGATCGATAGTCTTTCTCCATGGCCTCACTGAACTCCTCCCACGCCCGAGTCTTTGCCTCCGCGACTGCCGCTGCTGCGCTCCACTTGGCCCGCCGGTACCCGCCAGCTGCTTCCGGATACCCACAGACCAACCATGCCCTGTAGGCCTCCTTCTTCAGCCTGACGGCCGACACGACTGGCCCCAGTGGCCTTGCAGCCACAGCTCGCAACTGCTGCCTCGACAATGGCAGAGCGGAACAAGGCCCATTCGGACTCAATGTCCCCCTCTGCCCTCGGGACGCGGTCGAAGCTCAAGGTGGGAGTTGAAGATCACCTTGACAGGTTCTTCCACCAGGCATTCCCAGCAGACCCTCACTGCTCGTTTGGGCCTGCCAGGTCTGCGCGGCATCCTCCCCTGCCACCTGATCCAACTCACCACCAGTTGACAGCTCTGCTCCTCTCTTCACCTGAGTGTCCAGAACATATGACTGCAGGTCAAATAATACGACTACAAAGTCAATCACTGACCTGCGACCTAGTCTGTCCTGGTGCCACGTGCACCGATGGACATCCTTATGTTTGAACATGGTGTTAGTTATGGCCAAACTGCAACCCGCACAGAAGTCCAATAACTGAACACCACTTGAGTTCAGATCAGTCAGGCCGTTCCTCCCAATCACGCCCCTCCAGGTCCTGCTGTCATTGCCCACGTGAGCGTTGAAGTCCCCCAGCAGAACAATGGAGTCTCCGGTCGGGGCACTGTCCAGCACCCGTCCCAGGGACTCCAAAAAGGTAGTACTCTGAACTGCTGTTTGGCGCATAAGCGCAGACAACAGTCAGGTCCCGTTCCCTGACCCGAAGGCGCAGGGAAGCAACCCTTTCGTCTACTGGGGTGAACCCCAATGTACAGGCAGAGCATCTGGGGGCTATCAGAAAGCCCACCCCAGCCCTCCGCCTCTCACCCGGAGCAACTCCAGCAAAGGAGAGAGTCCAACCCCTCTCAAGGACTTGGGTTCCAGAGCCAGAACTATGCGTCGAGGTGAGGCCAACGATATCTAGCTGGTAACGCTCAACCTCTTCCACAAGCTCCAGTTCCTTCCCCACCAGAGAGGTGACATTCCATGTCCCAAGAGCCAACTTCCGTAGCCGAGGATCGGACCGCAAAGGCCCCCGCCTTGGTCTGCTGCCCAATCCACAATGTACCACTCCCTTCTGGATACCTCTGCGGGTGGTGGGCCTGCAGGGGGACGAGCCCATGTAGCTGGTTCAGGCTGGGCCCGGCCAGACCCCATGGGCAAAGGCCCGGCCACCAGGCGCTCTCCCACGGGCCCCAACCCCATGCCTGGCACCAGGGCGAGGCCCCGGGAACCCTCCGGGGCCGGGTACATGATCTCCTGTTGTTTTCCATCATGAAGGGTCTTTTGAATCGTTCTATGTCTGACCCTTCGCCCAGAACCAATCTGCCATGGGAAACCCTACCAGGGGCAAAATGTCCCCGACAGCATAGCTCCTGGGATCATTAGGGCACTCAAACTCCTCCACCAGGATAAGGTGGCAGTTCTCGTAGGAGCACCACACTTTTAATTAAAAATTGTTGCGATGGGCCAAATTTATAAACTACAATCTAAAATTAATAAGAAATAGAATAAAATGTTGGGTGTAAAGAGCACTTATCTAGTCAGAGGTCAAAGGGGCAGATGCTTCAGAGTATATGGGTGTTTCTCAAAGTCAAGGATCCTTCCTTGGTAGGATGACTCCTTCCAAGGAAGGATCCTGCAGAGACAGAGTCCTTCCTAGCATCCAGTCAACACACATTGGAACAGGCTAACAAGTGTCACCCGGCGTTTCAGGGTACTGTGGTCATTTTGGCACTCTCATGTTGTAAAATTTTAAACAAATGCAAATACTAAAGTTTGTTTTGGAGTTCCACAAGGTTCTGTGCTCAGACCAATCCTATTCACTCTATACATGCTTCCCTTAGGTGTAGGTGTAGGTGTAGGTGTAGGTCCCTTCTGTATGACATCTATTGCACGTCTGTCCGTCCTGGAAGAAGGATCCCTCAGTTGCTCTTCCTGAGCTTTCTACCATTTTTTCCCCATTAAAGGGTTTTTGGGTTTTTTTTCCTGATCAGCTGTGAGGGTCATAAGGACAGAGGGATGTCGTATGCTGTAAAGCCCTGTGAGGCAAATTGTGATTTGTGATATTGGGCTTTATAAATAAGATTGATTGATTGATTGATTGATTAAACTGTATTTTCAGAGTCACGTGACTTTTAGCGCTCCATCTCTGCTGTAAATGATGAATGATGAAATGAATTTCTCTGAAAGAAGGACTCAATCCTCTGTGAAATTCACAAGGATCCTTGACACTGGAACAGTCCTTCGGCGGGACGATGACGTATCCTCCTTGAAATTTGGCAGTGTGAGGATCTTTCCCTGACTTTGAGAGACACCCCGTGTATGCACATGCCTGACTAACCCCACCCTTACCTCACTCTTTCTCCAGATTCGTACCTGCCCTTGTCGACTAATCAGAGATCCAGCTCTGTTAACGGCACCTGGGAGCCTGATGGCGTCACTTTTTTCATCATCCAGGGCCTCGCCAACCTTGGTGAGAAAAAGATAGTTTTTGTCCTCCTGCTTCTGGGTTACATCATCATCCTGGGAGGAAACAGCATGATCATCTTTGTGGTACAAAATAATCTATTAAAGCTCATTTCATCAGTTTTGCCTTAGTCTGACTAAAATGGAATTATTAGTGTCTTAATCCCGCCTTGTTTATTCTCACGCAGGTGCTGACTGACTCAAAGCTCAACTCTCCCATGTATTTCTTCCTCTCCAACCTTTCTTTCGTGGACATCCTCTTCACCACCACCACCATCCCCAAAATGCTGTCGGGCCTCCTGACAGACGTGAATACCATTTCCGTCCCAGGCTGCTTACTCCAGATGCATTTCTTCGTTCAGCTAGGTGTAACTGACTATGCCATCCTGACTGTCATGGCGTACGACCGCTACGTGGCCATCGGCAACCCCCTGCGCTACACGGCGGTCATGACTCGGCCCGTCCGGCTGCTCCTCATCGCAGGAGCCTGGAGTTTCGCCGCCTTCTGCACACTACCAGCTACCTCCATGACCTGGCAGCGGCTTTACTGCGGCCCCAATGTGGTGAGGAATGGCTGGTGTGACCTGTCGTCTGTACGGCGCCTGGTGTGTGGTAACACCGTCATAGATAACATTGTTTCCATTTCCTTCGCCATACTGGCACTACTGACCACAGGAGTCCTCATCCTCACCTCCTACATCCTGATTGGTGTTTCCATATCGAGGATGGGTGTTGCTCAAAGGCTAAAGGCCTTCAGGACGTGTGCCGCCCACCTGACTGTGGTGTCCATCTCTTACAGCTCGGCCTCGTTTGTATACATCTCCTACAGGGTGGGAAAATTTTCACCTGAGGTACGAGACGAATCATTCAGCTTTAATTTTTACCTTTGCCTTTGTTTTAGTCTCATATATGTCTACCAAAAAATACGATTAAGAGTGCTGTATTCAAAACCAGTATTTTAAATAAGACTCGCAAAGAGTTCAGAGTTTCATTTTTGACCTTGGAAGCAGAAGCCTGACAAACATATGTCAACATTGGGTCCATTTACTTTGTGTTTCCAAAGCTTTCAGTCACATCCTGTGGCCCCTCTCAGCAGATTGGGTCACTGAGTCTGATTCTATAAATGTCATTCCACCACTTCAGTCCAGACCGAAATCTGTAAATAAAATACATTTCAATATTCAATATTTCAACAACTAACCTAGTGGATGGATTGCCAGGAAGCTTGGTAGGCACTTTCATGTTCCCCTTGGAATTAATCGCAATTACTTTGGTGATCCTCTGACTTTTCCCCGAGTGCCTTCACCAGATCATTTTCATGTGTCAAATACCTGTGCTAATTAGCGTATGTTAGCACACAACTAGAATTATCGCTTTGTGCACAGTTACATTTTGACCTTTGACCAAAAAAATTCTAGTCAGTGCACTCTTAGGTCTAAGTGGTCGTTTGTGACAAATTTGAGGAGACCCCCTCAAGGCCTTCTTGAGAAATTGCATTCACAAGAATGAGATGGATGCAAGGTCAAAGAGACGACCTTTGACCACCAAATTCTAATGACTTCAGTCAACTCACATTTTCAATGTGTCTAAACTCTTCGCTCCACGCAGTTATGTTCACATGAGATATTGGGCAGTTATGATTAAATATTTCCCCCCTTAGCTGGAGCCTGCGGGTGGATGCTGGGGTGGAGGTGGGGCTGACAGAGCGAGCAGCAGTGCTGATGCAGGGCAGCAGTGGCATTGACAAGGCAAAGGGAGAGCTGGGAAGAGGGTGTGTTTTATCGATGATAGAGTAGTGTATGTGTATGAATCAGTGCAGCTTGAGCTGATGGCCTGAACGAGCTTGCAGGCATCATTCTATTTCATTTTTGAGTCCAAGTGGACGTTTGTGCTTAAATTGAGAAAATTCCCTTAAGGTGTTCTTGAGATAGTGCTTTCACAAGAATGAGACAGACAAGGTCACAGTCACCTTGATGTTGGACGTATGACTACCAAAATCCCGGTTCATCATTGAGAACAAGAGGACATTTGTGTCAAATTGTAATATCACTTTCACATAAATGGGACTGATGGACAAAATTGGAAACATATTGCTTTGAGCCGCGGCTATCATCTGCACGGAGGGATAGAAACGTTAAACTAAGATGGCGAACTTGACATTCTTTATACCTGCGAATCATCAACTTGTTGTCATTGTGAGCGTGTTAGCATGCCTGTGTAAGCATTAATCTCAAAAGCAGCATCAGCTGTGGACTCTTTCCATCAGAGCAGTGCTGGGAGTGGCGCAGAGAAATTAGTCATGAAGTTATAAATCCTCCGGAGAATGACATATATAGTATATTTCATGGCAGTCTGGCCTGCAGTCTTTCACATATCTATTTCTGGTTACAGGTAACCATTCTTATGCCCTGATGCTATCAGTGAATATGTATTAGATAGAGGGAAAGTCAGAAGAAGGCCAAAAACTTCAGGACTGACCCTCTGGTTACCATGAATATCTTTCTAGGTGTGCATCACCGACACTGTGTTGTACTCTGCCCCGACCTCTTGGATTCATCCAGATGATGATATTCTCAGCAAATTAAATGTGCATTTGTCCATTTGGTCTTGAAAATACTTTGTCAACCTAAATATTAAAAAGGCACCAGCCTCAAAGTTTAATGGTCACCAACAATAAGAGGAATCATGTTGATGCTGCTTGGCTGATTGGGGAGCACAAGCCTTCACAGAACATTTCATAGAAATCTGAACATTCAAAAGTGTTGGACGACAGACTGACCAACTTTGTCATCATCAGGATGTGTGGTAAATGGCAGAGTGAACCTCATGTGTTTATTAAAGTTTGTTCAATCTATATTTGATTTTGTTTTAGGACCGTATCATTGTGTCTGTGCTGTTCTCCGCTCTGACTCCTTTCCTAAACCCGATGATCTACAGTCTGAGGAACAAGGAGCTGCGAGAGTCCATCAGGAGGACTCTGAGCAGGTTCAGACCTGCTGTTGTGTTACCCACAAAGGACGTCAACACAGTGTCCTGACTGTGAGAGGAAAGCTGCCACTCTGCTCACCACACACCCACAAACTGGAGACAGAAAAGACAGCTGAATATCCAGGACAGGGCTCCTGATGTCTGTTTGGGATTAAAAAGACCGTCATGCACAGAAACTTATTTAGAAATTATGTGAATTTAAACTGGTCTTTTGGAATTGTACGTTGTGCCAAACATATAATGTTGTTCTGCTCTCTATATATTTATTAACACATACACAAAGTTTATTACATTAAATCTACATCAACACTAGAAAATAATGGCCACAATGGTCCTTTTGACCATCGGCATCGAGGCGACTGTGGCTCAGTAGGTACAGCCACCACTGAGAAGATAAGTGGTTCCATCCCTGACCCATGCAATCTACATGTCAAAGTGTCCTTGGGCAAGATACTGAACCCAAAACTACTTCCGATGGCTAAGCTTTCTGATGTGAATGTTTATCTGATGAGCAGGTAGCCCCTTGTCTTGCAGCCTCGGCCACCAGTGTATGAATGTGTGTCTGAATGGTTCTTGTGAATTGAATTGAAAAATTTTATCTAAATTAATTTACCATTTTAAAATGTATACGTGCAATAACATTGTTGGATTAAAAAATGATGCTGGTGGTACCTCACCTCATTTTGTTGTTTTTGATATAGGAGAGATTGACAAGATTTATTTGTTCAATATTTAATCATGCATGCACAGCATGATATTCCAAATGTGTTTATTCACAAGAGAACAATCAAAACAGGCGACATATCCTAAACTAAAGACTAAGACACAAAAAGTGTGTGTGTGTGTGTGTGTGTGTGTGTGTGAGTGAGTGTGAGAAATGCAAACCCTAGAAAATTGAAGGAATGACCCGCCCTACACTCTATGGTTGGCTAATACTTCTTGCTTTCATTGGTTGGATTGGTCAGGTTTAGGCAGCGGAGTGGGAATTGTTTGGGTTAGGGTAAGAATGTCAGGGTTATCTAATTAGAAACAGAGTAAGGCAGGCCGCTCCTTTACAATTCTAGGATTTGAAATTTGTGTAAAAGCAACGACAAAATGGCTGACAGCAGAGATAACTACAGAGAAGATGGACAAAGGTCCTCTGAGCACATTGTGGGTCAGAAGAAGAATGGAGCATGTGAGAGTGGAAGCTTTAAGTTTCCTCTCTCAATGTAGTTATGTTTAAGAGCTAAATATTTGTGATCTGTGGTGTGTAAAGGTGCCGGGTTAGTGAAAGAAATGCTACTCTGTCTGTTAGTGGCGTTGGCTTACTAACATCGACTTAGCCTTTGGAGAATCCAACTAATCAATACGTGTACATTTGTAAGCTGTGGACTCTTGTGATGTCTGCGTTGTATTGATATGAAGAGGCCCAGGCTGTGAATATCTTTGGAGGCGATCTTCGTTTATTCCTCACAGCACGTGACAAAAACAAAATCCTCTGTCATACACAACCACGCAAACTCCAGCCCAGACACAAATTAAGCGACACAAGTTTACGCTAGTATAAAATGAACTTAAACAGCTTAGCAGCGCTAAAACATGGAAATTACTACGAGAGCAATGTAGCCTTACCTCTCCCACAGAGCACAACAGCAAAAGGGGAGAGGTAAGGCAGGAGACACCCCTTTACAGGTGGGGCACCCCCAAAGGTGAACGTAGGGGTACAGAAACTGAGTATCAAACGTTCCATATATTGACTACGGAGGCCTAAGAGTGTCAGGTAACAACAACACAAACAAATTTTGTAGAATTATAAGACTTATTTTTACAAATATACATTTGACTTTGTTACACTTATTACTGCTGTATAATTGACCCTGTCACACATTGACAAAGATTAAACACTCGTCCTGAGCCTGCACAGTTGTTCTAATGCTGTGCCCACTTGTAACCTTAGCTATGAATGGAGGGGAAAGAAAGATGCTTTGGCATGCTGCTTTTGTTAGCTGGGTCATTATATGAAAACGTGCCATTTCCCATTCTTAATGTTTAATTTTCAAAGTACTGTTTTAAAACTATTTATGACCCTTTTTTTTGGATTAAATAGATCCTTACCTATCAGAAATAGGTGCTGTGCCATCTCAGGCTATCTTATTTTTTTATTTTTTTCCACATTTAATAAACATGCATCTGTGTGTTTTGTCAACCGTGTTACGATACACCATTTAATGTTTGAAAATGTTTTAAATGCATATTTTCAACAAATCTGATAAACTATGAATGATAAATCTCCCCTTGTTACACTGAGTGTGTTTGTACAGTGGGAATATTGAGGTGTTTGTTTTATCCATGGATGAATATGCTCATTTGCAATTGACCCTTTCACAGCATCTTTCTTTTTAAGAACAGAATATGAAAACAAAACAATAATACCCACATCTGTTCTGTAGATTACTGGTTTCTTTTACTTAACATATAAAATGAGTTGATTTGACATTTGTGTTTTCATTTTTTGAATTATACTAGAATATTATACAAGTAACAGGGTTGACATCTCAGTAACAGGGTTGACAACAGTTACCATACTGCTAGTTTAAAGTGCAGCTTTGGGTGTAATGGAGATAATGGGACATTCATAAACCTTTAATTCAACATAACATTGTGCTGATAGTATATTAATATAGATCAGTATAGATCATTAACCTCATAGCTGAGAGGGAATTCGTACAAATTCATAGAAATTGTGCACTTGGTGACAAGTTTTTGAAATTTGGCATGGTGTTAAACTTGGTGGAGAGGTATAACATGGTCCAACATGGAGCCCATTACAATTTGGAGCAGATCCAAATCTCCGGTGAGGGCCATATTGAAATTTGTGGCTATCCCAACTTGGTTTTTGAAAACCTTATACCCATACCTTACACTATGCCAAATTTCAAAAACTTCATCACCAAGCGCACAGTTTTTTCAATTTCCCTCTCAGCTAGTGATGAAACTTGTAAAACCATGTATATAATGTAAATATTATTGGTACAGAAAGTATATTTTCATGTACTTGCAAAACCATACTTTTGTCAACCCTGTTACGCTAGAATGGTAACAGGGTTGACGAAAAATGTTCTTGGCAGCCATTACTAGCCATGTGGTGAAGATCATGAGACCACATGGTGTGCATTCATTAGAGGCTTATATCATATTATTTCTATACATTAAAAATTTCTATCAAATATCTTTTTAGCGTGTCCTTTTGTGGAAACAGGGCTGACACAATAAGCTCTTCCCCCTCTGTCAAACATTATATAACTCTAAGAACAATCATGAAAATAAGAGGACACTTACTTGTCTTTTCATCAGCATGTTCACAAAAGGAAGCTGATTTCACTCCCAGGAAATGATGCAACTTTCGGAGCAGTCCATTATCTCAGAAGGGGTGTTTTCATTAACAGTAACAGGGTTGACGACTCCCTGGCGACCCGACTAAATTGATGTTTTTTACAACATTTTACAGATATTAAGAATAAAACCCATTCACGAGTAATGAAATGACACTTGAGACTTTATATATAAGTTTATGTTTTTATGACAGTTTATGTTTTTAACTTTTACATTGTTTTAATGTTACAAGAGATATCATGGAAAATAAATTCTAAGATGTTTATAGTGTATTTATTGTTTATTGAGATTTATAGCACAGTTTTGTTCGCGGGACACAAAATGGCAGGTTTTCGTATAATGACCCAGCTGGCGGTTGTCTGCTGTGGATGAGCCTGGCTCAGAAGAACTGTGGTTCAAGTTCGGTCTCTGCTGTGCTGTTTATTTGTTCATTTCAGATCCTGATTAGTCACTGCCTCAGCAGCAACTGTTTTTCCTGGGGTCAATTAAAATCACAGTGGAATTAAAATTGACAAGCCAAAACAAAAACATTGTAAATTTACATGATAAACAACATGATATTCACACATAACAAAGGCAAAGCCAATAATTGACCTATGGCTAAGCCACGCCCCCTCCACTCACTCGGACAAACGATCAACATTCAGTGAGCGGCGCTATGGCAGGTGTCACAGTACACGGCATTTCACAGGAGGCAGTTGATGATTTTTGGGGACATAACGATCAGATGTCATTGAGACGTCCAGGCAGAGAATGTCCCAGTGTATGGGAATGGCTATACGCACTGTGATTGGCTCATTGTGTTTGAGGGCGGGGCTTAGCCATAGGTCAATTGTAAACAGAGCAGGGTGGGGATGGAAGGGTAATCACATATTCATGTACGATCTTTTTTTAATTCCTCAGTTTCATAGTATTATAGTTTTGTTGTTATTAGTTTGATTTTGGCTTTACTGTTGTAAGTGATTTTTTAAATTATCTCATTTTTATTACATTTTAATTTGTTTTTTTATAGTTAATGTTTTTTGATTAAAGATGTTACACATACATATACAGTACAGGCCAAAAGTTTGGACACACCTTCTCATTCAATGCGTTTTCTTTATTTTCATGACTATTTACATTGTAGATTCTCACTGAAGGCATCAAAACTATGAATGAACACATGTGGAGTTATGTACTTAACAAAAAAAGGTGAAATAACTGAAAACATGTTTTATATTCTAGTTTCTTCAAAATAGCCACCCTTTGCTCTGATTACTGCTTTGCACACTCTTGGCATTCTCTCCATGAGCTTCAAGAGGTAGTCACCTGAAATGGTTTTCCAACAGTCCTGAAGGAGTTCCCAGAGGTGTTAGGTCCGGTGACTGTGGAGGCCAGGTCATCTGCCGCAGCACTCCATCACTCTCCTTCTTGGTCAAATAGCCCTTACACAGCCTGGAGGTGTGTTTGGGGTCATTGTCCTGTTGAAAAATAAATGATCGTCCAACTAAACGCAAACCGGATGGGATGGCATGTCGCTGCAGGATGCTGTGGTAGCCATGCTGGTTCAGTGTGCCTTCAATTTTGAATAAATCCCCAACAGTGTCACCAGCAAAACACCCCCACACCATCACACCTCCTCCTCCATGCTTCACAGTGGGAACCAGGCATGTGGAATCCATCCGTTCACCTTTTCTGAGGCTGGTGACTCGGATGAACTTATCCTCAGAAGCAGAGGTGACTCTTGGTCTTCCTTTCCTGGGTTGGTCCTCATGTGTGCCAGTTTGGTTGTAGCGCTTGATGGTTTTTGCGACTCCACTTGGGGACACATTTAAAGTTTTTGCAATTTTCCGGACTGACTGACCTTCATTTCTTAAAGTAATGATGACTACATGTTTTTCTTTAGTTAGCTGATTGGTTCTTGCCATAATATGAATTTTAACAGTTGTCCAATAGGGCTGTCGGCTGTGTATTAACCTGACTTCTGCACAACACAACTGATGGTCCCAACCCCATTGATAAAGCAAGAAATTCCACTAATTAACCCTGATAAGGCACACCTGTGAAGTGGAAACCATTTCAGGTGACTACCTCTTGAAGCTCATGGAGAGAATGCCAAGAGTGTGCAAAGCAGTAATCAGAGCAAAGGGTGGCTATTTTGAAGAAACTAGAATATAAAACATGTTTTCAGTTATTTCACCTTTTTTTGTTAAGTACATAACTCCACATGTGTTCATTCATAGTTTTGATGTCTTCAGTGAGAATCTACAATGTAAATAGTCATGAAAATAAAGAAAACGCATTGAATGAGAAGGTGTGTCCAAACTTTTGGCCTGTACTGTATTTATCATATTATTATAAATATCATATATTTATCTACATTTATCATGACAGTTGTGAGTGTGTAAAGCACTGGCAGAACTGTCTTTTAGGTGTCTGTTCTTGTCTATTGACAAGTCTGGCTCACATTAGCCAGACTTGGCCATTTAAGCCTGGATTTGCCTTTAGCCTGCTTGATGGAATACTCCCTGGTGATCAGGTTGAGTTTAGAGAAGTTGAATAAAGATGACTGAAATAAAAACTTCAGGTTAATTATCCGCGTAACGACGAAGGTCGTCAGGGCTGTGAACGCCTGATTGGAGAACCAGGAGCGTCTCAGTCGGCTTATAAAAGATGGCTGCCAGTTGGTATCTGTTTTGGCTGGAGGAGCTTCATGTCAAGAGGTAAAGCTCACACACACACACACACAAACACACACTTGCTGTTGCTTTGTTGAAAAAGAAAACTGATATTTGAATGAACTAAATATTTATAATCAGTATTATATTATTAATTTTCTTAAATAATTAAATCCTCATACATTATATTGTCTTCTCGTCTCTGCTTCTGTCCTGTGTAACACCTTATTTAGTTTTCTTTATTTTCACTCTTCAGTCAGGCTGAAAGATATATTTTAAAACATCAAAGTTTTGACTGTTAATCCTCGTAAGAGACCGACCTCCCAGTGACTGAGCTTGGTCTTAGCTATCAGACATGATGGACGTCAGAGGGAAAATCTGACAGTTTACAAAAAGTTCTTTATTTATTAATCTCACAGCAGTCTACTGTCAGATCTGTTCACAGTTCTTGTAATGCTCATCAAAGCATTAATTTTAAACCGTAATTCTTATTCAGTTTGGATTCAGAAGGCCAGCGGAGTCGACCTGTCATGGTTGAGACACACCTGATAGAAATAATATCTAATCAGTGTATCATAAAATAGAAAGCAGACCAGAACCTGAGCAACATTCACACATTTTTAAAGCCAGGAAGTGAGACAGGAGTCCTCGTGATGTAGCTCACGTCTTTCTTATGTTTATTCATATTTTATTGTATTGATGTATATTGTAGTGAACATTAAAGCATAAAACATATTTTATATTTCTGAATGAAACGTTAGTTTATACAGTGTAATGTGGCACATATCTGTATATGTTTTCACACTTACAGTCTCAGCACAGTGAAGATATTTTTATATTTAATATCTTAGTGTTAAACAGCATAAACACATTTTATTCCTATTTACATTTTATTTTAATTTCTTTATATTTATATCTTCTTCTTACTTCACATCTGAGTGACTGTAGAGAATCAGAATTTTCCCGCAGGGATCATGAAAGTATTTCTGATTCTGACTCTAAATTATATTTTTGTAGAAATCTGACAGAGTTGACAAAAATCTGGGACGTATCTTTGAAGGGATTTAGAAGGTGAACATTTTCAAGAAAAAATATTGTAAAAGAAGATCATTAAAAGTTTTAGATTTGAAGGCTTTTAATGTATTTTTTAATGTTTGGTGTGAAGTTGTGAATTTCTGTCTGGGACGAGGCTGTTTCCTGGCACAGGGCAAGTTTAGAGGTCAAAAATAAAAGCAGGTCAAAATGTTTTATAAATAATATTTCCTTCATGTTTATTAATCCTATAAAACAATAATGTTTCGACCCTGAAACCAAATTTGTTTGTTTTTTTGTTTGTTTGTTTGTTTTTTTGGCAGGACATTTTGTCCCACTTCTCAAGAATGGGTGATGATCTTTAGCCCTTGTTTTGCTTGTTACTTTGAAGAACGTTAATTTTAATCTGTTGAAACATTTATAATTAATACTTAGAGCAGCATCACATGAGGCATGATGAACACATTAAAGACGCTGTGTATAAACGATGAAAGGTTTGATTGGAAAGACAAATGAATTTGTACTTAAAGATCAACTGATTAGAATTTGCTGGTTATGAATGCAATGTCTCAAGAAGGCCTTCGTGGAATTTCTTCAAATTTGGCACAAACATCCATTTGTATGCAGAGATTAACTAATTAGATTGTAATGTTTGTGGGTCAAACGTCAAGGTCACTGTGACCTTGCGTCCATCTCATTCTTGTGAATGTGACATCTTAAGAACACCTCTTTGGAATTTCTTCAAATTTGGCACAAATGTCAACTTTCAATCAAGGATGAATAAATTAGAATTTGGGGGTCAAAGACAAAAGGTCAAAGTGACCTTGCCCCTGTCTCATTCTTGTGAATGAAAACTCACAAGAGGGTCATGAGGGAAATGTCCACTTCAACTCAAAAATAAACTGATTAGAATTTGGTGGTCTAGGGTTAATGTGACCCTGCATCCATCTCATTCTCATGAACATGATATCCCAAGAGCACCTTAAGGGGATTTCTTAAAATTTGGCACCAACGTCAACTTTGAGTCAAGGATGAACAAATTACAAATAGGTGGTCGAAGGTCAAGGTCACTGTGACCTGACGAAACAAGAATTCTTTCAGTAATTATGACAAATCTTCACACAAATGTCTAACAGGATAAATTAATGAAGGTCAAAAGGTCAAAGGTCAGCTTGACTGTGACATCATCATGTTTTAACGTCATATCTCAGGAACAGAAGGGGAGACATTTGGTCAGATACTGAATTGGTGACTCTAATCTTGAAACTGTGCTGATTGTATAGATCTTGAGACATGAATGTAAACTGTAACTGCAACTTGCCTGATGCACAGAGGCGCACAACCATGAGGAAGTAGTTCTAGTTTACGTGTACACTGAGGTCACATTGACTCAGTAATAGTGAACAATGCCAGAGAGAAATCAGCAGATGTTTTTTTCTGTCTAAATCCCAGAGTTAGCATTTTTAAATCAGATGTTGTAACAGTGATAATTTGTATCTGAAAACACGGACAAATATACTGCTTTACATTACAAGACCTAATCTGAAGAACACGTGCACTGAACAAAAGTTTAAACATGACATGTTCAAATCACTGTTTTAAGCTGTCTCCAATGACATTTCCATGAATTTAGCATTACATCCAACCAACCATGCAAAACAAGGTGTAGCGGTACACATTAAAATTTGGGATTAGAAGATACTTTACACTCATGTCATTTATTTTTTTATATCATCAGACGTGTTGCTTCCTCAAAGCTGCACTTGTTTACCATCTTATGAATCATTAACACCATCATGTATGATGATAACTGTTACAGTGTTGACTCTATTCTTTGTCTATGATCCTCTGCAGGATCCTCCGTCTGCAGAATGGAGAACAACACTTTCAATATGGACATTTTACAGCTGGAGGGGTTAAAGGTCAGCCCTAAGTCCTCCATTCCTGCCTTCATCCTCCTCCTCCTCATCTACATCTTCATCATGGTGTCCAACATCGGCCTGGTGGTCCTGATCTTCATGGAGCAGAGCCTCCACCAGCCCATGTACCTGCTCTTCTGCAACATGAGCATTAATGATGCGTTTGGAGCAACAGTCATCATCCCTCGCTTGTTGAGTGACATTTTTATCCCAGGCACAGAGCGCTACATTCATTACATCGACTGTGTCATCCAGGCGTTCTGCGCTCACTTTCACGGAGGCACCTCTCACACGGTGCTCATGATCATGGCCTTCGATCGCTACGTGGCCGTCTGCAACCCCCTGAGATACACCATCATCATGACCAACAGGATGGTGGTGGCGCTGTCGGTGTCGGCCTGGGCGGTAGTTTTCTTTTTGATTTTAATCCTTGTGAGCCTCAGCATTCGCCTGTCACGCTGCAGGCAGGTTGTACTCAACCCATTTTGCGACAACGCCTCCTTGTTTAAGCTGTCCTGTGAAAACATAATCATCAACCACATCTACGGGCTCAGCATCGCCATGGTCATGATGTTTGCATCTATGTGCAGCGTCACGCTCACCTACCTGAGGATCGCCATAGTGTGTTTGAGTAGTAAGAACAAGGTGCTGAACAGCAAAGCGCTGCAGACCTGCGCCACCCACCTGGCCGTATACATCATCATGTTTGTGTCGGGTGCCATCATCATCATCCTCCATCGTTTCTCTCACTTATCAGACCACAGGAAGCTGGCGTCCATCATGTTCCACGTGGTTCCTCCTTCCATGAATGCTGTTATCTACGGACTGCAAATCAAAGCAGTCAGACAAAAACTTATGATCATATTTAACAGGAAAAAATAACAGTGTCAGCGGTGAACTGACTAAGAGCAAACATCAGGACACGGCAATAAAAAGCTGATAAATTCCACTGTTGATAGAATTTAAAATTCCTCAGTCTGACACAAACTGGTGGAAGAATAAAGAATGAATCAACCCCAGTGACCCTGGAATCAAAAGTGTTTGTTATATTTAAGAAGAGTCAGTGCACATTATTTAACTTGAGCACTTGAGTCCAGCATGTAAACGTGCCAGATTTAGCCACACAGGCTAATATTCGTCTGCAGTGTGTTTTTTCATGTATTTTAAAAATCTGATGCTAAAAGATTTTGCTGACGTGCTGCAGTCAGCCTGTTGTCTCATTTCGGGTGTTTCTGTTGTTGGAAGTCACTGGACCACAGATGATTTGTCATTTGTGCAGACCTACTGGACATGTGAAGGTGTCCCATCCTTTGTTCTCCGAAAGAAAGAACCTCCCAGGATGCCTCACTGTTCGCACCACGGTGTCAAGTCTTGCCCATGGACCCAGTTTCAAATATGATTAGGTACTTAGGTACTTTATGGGAAGTAATATAGTAGAGTTATTAGTCTGGATAACGGTTTCACACCTCTTTATTCCAAAGTACTGAAATATAGATGTGTTTTAACTCAACACTGTTCAGACAAAAAAATGATTACAGTGCCTCATGTTGTCCTGCAGTTGGTCAGGTGTATGTGTCCAATAATAAAGAGACAATATGTATTTATGAAATGAAGTTTCCTGCCTTTATTTATTATAAATATAACATTGGGCTAAAATTTTGGAAATGAAATTCCAAGAACATTTGCAAAAATCATTTTTTGGGGTCAAATAAATATGGTCGCACATTGCAAACATTATTTTTTAAGTATTAAAAGTTATCAGGCCGAACACAATGTCATTTTATAAGTACAAATCAAACAAAGTGGCATTAAATCCAACTGCTCATGGGATTGTTTATTTTCTGGCTCCACATTTATTTATACTGCATAGATATGGCTTTCAAAGTAATGTTCAAAAAAGGCTCTGTAATTATTTTTTTAATGGAAAACAATATGTTCTTATTAATGGTCATAAGTCAACAAGACATGTAATACAACGTGGTGTCCCGTAAGGATACATATTAGGACCCTTATTATTCCGAATTTATATTAATTATCTTGCTGCTGTATCTAATACTATATTTCCTTTGCTCTTTGTAGATGACACCAGACTTTTTCTCTCTAATAGAGACTTAACAAGTCTGATGAGAGAACTAAATCATGATCCTGTCAATTACTCGGCCTGGTTACAAACAAAGAAGTTGTAAGTAAATGTTATAAAGTAGAATTTTACATTGTTTGCAGGAAATCAGAAGCATGACAATGACCACATTAAACTTAATATTCATACTGCAGTTTTGTGTGGACGACTATTTTTCCAACCTGCTGCAGCAGAAAAACTTTGTGAGATTAGTAACCTTTTCTAAGTTTATTGTACGTAGCGCACCACTTTTTAGATTAAAATTAACTATTTTTTACATTAATACTCTTTAAATCTGCACATTTTTCTTTAAAGTGAAATGTGAGATTACTTTGTAGTTTTAAAACCAGTTCAGACCAAAGCGATGAGACGAGTTGAAACAAACAACTGTCGACGATCCATTCTGTAACATTGTAAAAAGCTGGCGGTTCACAGGAAGTGACCGCCATGAGACGGCGCATCATCTCTAGTCAACGACTCTCTGTGCTTCTGATCTGTAACGTTGACAGGAAGTGACCGCCATGAGACGGCGCATCATCTCTAGTCAACGACTCTCTGTGCTTCTGATCTGTAACGTTGACAGGAAGTGACCGCCATGAGACGGCGTATCATCTCTAGTCAACGACTCTCTGTGCTTCTGATCTGTAACGCTGACAGGAAGTGACCGCCATGAGACGGCGTATCATCTCTAGTCAACGACTCTCTGTGCTTCTGATCTGTGACGTCGACAGGAAGTGACCGCCATGAGACGGCGTATCATCTTTAGTCAACAACTCTCTGTACTGGTCCTGAATCTTTGGTCTGGACTGTGTTTCTGAATGAGCCATTAATATCTACACAAGGAGCAGGTCCTGGTCTACAGAGATCGCCATGTTGCACCGCCATCTTTCTACAGTAGCCCAGAACGGACAAACCAAACAGTGACTCTGGATAGAGACATTTACATTTTGATGTTTTTGCATCGGCCAGTGTAGTAAGAAGCTGCAATAAGCAGTGTTGGGGTTCCTCTGATTAGAGGCATGAAACTGTTTTACTTATTATCTTTACTGGTTTAAATCAGCTGTTCTGTTTGTTCTGGACAGGGTTAGACCTCTGTGGATGATTCAGCTCCTGGAGAAAAACCTCCTGAACCTCTGGGTCTTAAGTTATCAGAGACAAAAGGTGAGCACACATGAGCAGGGGCTGGACAAGCTCCCCATCTGTGACATGCCAAACAGCGTCAGAGAAACACTGATCCGTAATATGAAAGTGTCACTGACACCTCTGTGGATGAAAACCCTCCTGAACAATGAGCCTCACTGCTTGATGCCACTAAGTCTTACACACTGAGGCTTTAGGCGCAGTGTTGTCACAACAGAAAACTAAAAAGTGAAACATTAAAAAATGAAGAAACCTACTAATGTAACACATCAGTGGTTTGCAGTAACGTGCAATACCAACACCAATACTGTGGTGATTTGGTTGCACCCAACACATTTCATACACTGTTAGAGAAATATTGATAATAGTCACTTTAAGGATCCTTAATGTTTTTAATTATTCATTATATATCAAATGATGAAAAGAGACTCTGAGTTTAATGGATGTGGAGTCGACAACATACACAGTGATGCTGACACCAAGTCGACAGCAACAGTTGCCTGGTGACAAACTGTTGAGCAACAGGAGACACATTATAAAAAGTGTCTGTCAGCTCAGCTCTGGTCTGACTGGAGGACGCTCACATCCACAGTGGTAAACCTGACACACACACACACACACACACACACACAATCTATCGGTGATGTCTCCCACTGCTCACTGAATGTGTCTGAACTGTCAGATGTTTCACTGCGACTGAGTTTGTACTGGATGATTTCAACCTGCTTTGTGTAAAATATTAAAACTTTTGTTGTTAAAAAAAACATTTCAGTCGAGACACCCTCAGCTGAAAACAGTCTCTGCATGCATCGCTCAGTTTTGAGATTTTAGGAGAATTTACTTTGCTTCAGACAAGAGGAAAGAAAATGTCCAAAATCCACATGTATGTGTTCTTTTAGTTCAGGTTTCTGTTCTGGAAATTTGATTTTAATTAATTAGCGTTAAAACAAAAAAGTGGGGGAACTGTCCTAATATAAGTTTTAAATTGGGGAAGTTACATGGTGATATGTTTTATGTGACGCTATTGTCTTAATTTTGATCTGAAAATGTTTGGGATTTGACCATATGCATCCATCCATATATTTAAAGGCTGTTTTCTCAGAGTGAGTTTTTTCTCTGAGTCATAAATCTGCACTTAGCAGCTCCCACATCCACCAGACATCCCAGTTTCACTCTTGTCTGTATTCTTTTTGGTTGTTGACAGTGTTATATAATTTATTGAGTGATAAAACGGATACCTGAAATTTCCTCTGTAAAGACTTTTCACTCCGTACATGACGACAAAGTGAAATGTGAGAATTTTGAACCTGACTTTATCCAGTGTTCAGTCTTATTCAGTTGGATCCAATGTTTTGTTCTGTAAACATATGCAAACTAGTGCAGAATGAGAAAACGCCTCATTTGCAATTTCAACTGTAACATTTCAGAGAACTTGTAACACAAAATATAATTGTCTTACAGCAAATGAAAAATATATTTAATTTGTCAGTTCTTTGGTCGTTGTGGCGACTCATCTCCTGATTGGTCCTGGTTTTTATAAACAGCATCTGTGACAGGTTGATTCAGATCCTGTTTGTCTCCAGACTCACAACATCAGTGTCGATGTAATAAGCTGAAGATATGTTGTGCACAGCAGTGATAAAACACAGATTATCAAAGCTGCAGCAGGACACTTGGACGTATCAACAGATCACATATAAAACATAAAGGAGCTAAAACTTTTTGCATGGTGCCTCCATTTGTTTAATTGAAATCTGTTTTGTTTCTAATGTGTCATCTCAAGTTCAGACAGTACAGTGTGACACTGAACTGTAACTGCAGTGAAATTATTTAGTTTTGTGGCTCTGATTTAATGTGACAGTGCTGATGAGAGAGATCATGTGACCCTTAACATTTGAAGTCTTTACATACACGTGCAGGATCATCAGAATCTTGCCTTCAATATGTTTCTTGTACACACTGAACACTGAGGCAGATTTAAAGTAAAAATCCTGCAGGGTGATAAATCTGATTCTGATTCTGATTCTGATGAGTCAAAATTAGTGACTAAAATAAAGGACCTGGAAGAATTCACATAAAACCAGACTGGGGTCTGATTCAGGAAGACGTGACGTGAGGACATGTTGTCTCACTGTAAAAATGTTGCTGTAGATTTTAGAGTCACTAACAGGTGCTAGTACGTTGGTTTTATTTATGTGGATTTTTATTTACAGCATTATTATTGTGTTTCCAATTACGGTACAGTGGTAGTATTTGTAACTGCAGTATTGTAACTGTATTTTCCAGCTGGTGCAGTGGTTGGCATTGTCAAGAGGGTTCCTTCAGGTGGAGGAGCCCTTCTGTGTGGAGTTTGCATGTTCTCCCCGTGTCGCCGTGGGTTTCCTCCCACAGTCCAAAGACATGCAGGTTGCAGGTCAGCTGCAGTATTGCAATGTTGTTATTGTATTTTTCAATCAGTGTGATTTCTGAATGTCAGTACAGTATTTCAGTATTAGAGCTGCTTTTTCTATCAATTACAATATTATTACTGCTTTTTTAAATTCAAAATTACCGTTTAGTTTCATTTCCTTTAACCAAAATTTCAGTTCATAACTAATCACAGTTTTTACTGAGACTTTGTGAGCAATATGTTCCTGTTAAAACATCCTCGTGCAGTAAATCAAAAACCATCAGCGTCACGCCACATGTTGTGTCTGACTTTTGTCTTCTACATTACACTTCACACGTGTTTCATGATTTAGTTTTCACTTTCCTTTGTTCTTTTAACTTGCTGCTTTTCACCTCCATCAGCAGAATACATGTACGTTTCTGCAAACCATGGATACCTTACATTTGTACGTTGTTATGTAGCGGACACTTGATAACTTTATTTTGTAACAACCCTGTGGTTAACATGTGGTTCTGTTTAGGCAAGATTGTGTTTTGGTTCACAGAACCTGGTTGAGGTCGTCTGGTGGCTAAAAAGCCGCTAAAACTCAACAATGACTCAGTGAAAAACAAGTGCTTTTGGTGGCACTGGTCGGTAGAACAAGAGAAACTGGCGGCTAAAAATTAAACGTTTTTGTTGTCTGTTGTTCTCGTATGGTTTCTGTTGTGGATTCTATTCTGTTTACATTATTCTTATTTAGTTAAGATTTGACAGTCTGTGAGAGGGGCTCAGTAAGTTTGTTGTTTGATCCCCCAGAAGTTACAATCTTACAGTCTTCTTGTACTAATTCTTGACTGAGGCCTCCTAGAGGCCTAAAAGAAAATGGCACAGACTGAATGATTCACAGCTGAAGTGACTGCAACTATAATTGCTTTGTTTGCTCTCTTGTCTTCATACACCCTGAGGAAGGTGCAAGCCGACACGCACTGGTGTTTTTAATGACTCCTGCCCATTAAATAAAGGCTTCTTAATTTTTCCAAACCGACCTGAGTGCCTGGACTTTGATTTTTTTCTGCCTTCCATTTTTGTTGTTTGTTTGTCTTCAATGGTGGACTGCAGCTTGGCAGGCGTCTGTCCAACAATGCTTCCAGCAACTGCACTGTGGTTTCGTCGCAGAGCATGAACCACTGATGGATTATCCTGTCGTCATCATCATCATCATCATCATCATCACTCTGACAGATCAGGTTTGTTATCGAGCAAAGTGATGACTGAATTCTTTGTCTCTGATCCTCTGCAGGATCGTCCCTCTGCAGAATGGAGAACGAAACCTTCAATATGGATGTCATATCCATCGAGGGGTTAAAGGTCAGCCCCCAGTCCTCTGTTCCTGCCTTCATCCTCCTCCTCCTCATCTACATCTTCATCATGGTGTCCAACATCAGCCTGGTGGTCCTGATCACCATGGAGCGGAGCCTCCACCAGCCCATGTACCTGCTGTTCTGCAACATGAGCATTAACGATGTCTTCGGGGCGACGGCCGTCATCCCTCGCTTGTTAAGTGACGTTTTTACTCCAGTCACAGAGCGCTACGTTCATTACATCGACTGTGTCGTCCAGGCCTTCTGCGCTCACTTTCACGCAGGCACCTCTCACACAGTGCTCATGATCATGGCCTTTGATCGCTACGTGGCCATCTGCAACCCCCTGCGATACGCCACCATCATGACCAACAGGATGGTGGTGAAGCTGTCAGCGGGGGCGTGGGTGGCAGCCTTCATCTTTGTTGCCATCCTCCTGGGTCTCACTATCCGCCTGACGCGCTGCAGGCGGCTAATAATTAACCCATTCTGCGACAACGCCTCCTTGTTTAAGCTCTCCTGCCAAAATCTTCTCATCAATCACATCTACGGCCTCGGCAGCGCCGTGGTCGTCTTGAGCTCCTCCCTCGGCAGCGTCACGCTCACCTACCTGAGGATCACCATTGTGTGTCTGAGCAACAAGAACAAGGTGCTGAACAGTCGGGCGCTGCAGACCTGCGCCACCCACCTGGCCGTCTACCTCATCATGTTGGTGGCGAGCTTCACGCCCATGATCATGCACCGTCGGCCTGAGTGGGCGGACAATGGGAAGGTGGCGTCGGTCATGTTCCACGTCCTCCCCCCGGCCCTGAACCCCATCATCTACGGGCTGCAGTGTAAAGAGCTCCGGCAGAAGATTGTCAGCGTGTTTCAAAAGAACAAAGTCATGGACATGAAAAGTTTCCATAAATAAACACGCACAAAGCTGATGAAGGTCTCGTTAATCAAGCACCTCAAGTCTGATGCACATTCCTCCGTGACATGAACAAGTTTAGCTGAATTTAAGATATTAAGATTTTTATTTGACGTTACCTTGAATTTAACAGATTTTGCAACAGTTCTGATCCTGCAGTTTTTAAGCTCAAAGAAAGTGTTGGTTCCATTCTTTGTTTTAATTTTGACGACTGTAAAACTGAGATCATCCTCAATTATAAATATGTTTTAAGTTTCTAATTTCATTTTCTCATTGACACATCTGGATGTAATGAAACATCATTTCTAATACTGTTATATTTTTTGTTTGAACAATATTCTTCAGGGCTGACCCAAACTGTTGCCATGGTAATCGATGTATAAATCAGTGTTCAAATGCTCAAAAACTGAATCACCCCAAAAATCCAAAATAGCGCAAAAATTAAGATCTAGTAATCCATCATGATTTATTTGGCATTAACATTATTTATTAACTATTTTCAGACAAAGACATTTACACTTAGTGAGAAGATTCACCTGCAAGATGTCCAGTGTCTGCAGTTGTTTAAAGATTTGCAAAGATGAACCCCAAAATGTGGAGAGCCAGACGCTCCAAAGGAAGCCGTGATATCACAGACTGGAAAGTGAGAAAGACGGACCAGGTGTAGCTCACACAGCTAACGAGCCGTTAATCAGCACCTGCAGAGCCACCAAGCAAAGGAGACCTGGATCCCAGGAGGAGGGAGTCGTCACACGTGGAATAAAATATAAATACTCAGCTGAAGTATGGCTCTTGGACTCTTAGTTACACTGCTGAGTAACTGTGAGTTAAAGGTGAGGGATCTGCGGATGGTCTGCCGCCCTCTGACCGCAGAGCGTGACGAGGACGTCACAGGGAGTCAGCTGCCTGATTGAGACCTTGATTGGCTGTAACTGAGCACCTGGAGCTCTTGATGTCGTTAAAAGTGTCACACAGGTTACAGAGACATTTCTGGCAGCAGGAGGTGTTGATAGAAAAACACTGAAGAAATGAACAGTGAGACGTATTCACACAAGCTTTAAAAGCAACTTACATTTATTTTAATATTGCTTCATCCATTCATGTGTGAGGAAAATATTTCTGTTGATAACATATTTAACTCAAATCATAATTAAGAAGTTATCGTTCAATGCAAACGTAGTAAATTAGTAAGTTTGTTGATAAGTAAACAGCTAACCAAACATGTGATTGGCTCAGTATACAAAAGACTGATTTAATAATCATGCCGACCCAAACGCAAGAGAAAATGTTGACGCTGTGCGTTTTTTACAAACCACAGACACTTGACATTATGTAAGTGATACATTTAAACTTTGGTTGGAAGTTGCACTGTGGTTAAAGTGTGTAAAAAACAGCGACAGGTCACTACAAACCATTCACATTTGGTGCCTAATAAGCTGCTTGTGAAGAGCCACAGGTTAGTAAAACCCAATCAGTATTATTGTTCCAGAGTCTCAAAGTGATCTGTATGAAGCATACAGATGTAACAGTCATGGTTTGCAGAAACCAACATTGCCAACATTTTCTTCTGGAGACTGGGCTGATGGTTTCTAAATAAGTTTTAGTGCGAGACGGTCTCTTAACCCCAAATGGACATGAAACAGCTTTCCTCTCCCAGTCAGGACACTGTGTGGACGTTCTTTGTGGGTAACACAGCAGCAGGTCTGAACCTGCTCAGAGTCCTCCTGATGGACTCTCTCAGCTCCTCGTTCCTCAGACTGTAGATCAGGGGGTTTAGGAAAGGAGTCAGAGCGGAGTACAGCACAGACACAATGATACGAACCTGAAACAAAATCAGAAATAATGATAAGTTACAGGTCACCAGACTATCACAGGGCTGACACATAGAGACAGACACATTCACACCTATGGACAATTTAGAGTCACCAATTAACCTGCATGTCTTTGGACTGTGGGAGGAAGCTGGAGCACCTGGAGGAATATTTATCATATCTCATAATGATCAGACTTTGATCCTCTGTCTGACCCTCCCTGTGTCCAAGGATATTCATTCATTCATTTATTTGTTCTTTAATCATCACACTGTTATTAATATAATCTGGGGATTTTAATCCAAAGTAATGACCACTGTGTGTGAATGCATGAATGGGTCAGAGCTGAACTGTAATAAACTGGAGCTGCTGTGAGACAACATGCAGAGCTGTTCTTCTAAAGTTATTTTGGTGAAAGTAGTGTAATCAGTAACTTATTACTCTACATAGAGAGTAATATTGTAAAGTGACATTACTTTTAAATTCAGGTAAAATGTCAGAAGTAATGTATTACATTTTTAGAGTGACTTGCCCAATAATGTTTAAGCCTAGCTAGTGGAACCATTGTAACTATTCGGTCGGACTTAGAGCACCAACTTAAGCTCCGTCTCCACCAAACCCTTTCAGTCCAGCACCTCTGGAACCAGCAGTAAGCCTTCAGACATGGTACCTAGACCCTCGGTGTGTTCAGACAGTCCTCTTAAATGTGGGCGGGGTTGTTGTCACTCACTGCTCCGTCCAGCACTCGCTGTATTTCCTCATCAGCGGTGACACAGATGGAAGTCTGCACCTGGTTTATCGTCCACAGAACGAGGCTGCACGCCCACATTTTCACAACAAAATAGAACAGGCTGCAGTGAGAGTCTCTCTCCATGGGATATTTAAAAATAGCAGCTTTGTGCATTTAGTCCTTCTCAGGCAAGCTCAGGGGTTTAGTGTTGCTGTAGCCCACAGGAAGTGAGGATTAGAATATATGACCTTCACATAATCCGCTCCAAATTAATCTATATTTTTAAAGTCATTACTAAAAGTGTGTGTCATATAAAAACTAAAGTGATGGTCAAAGTTGTCACAGTGAAATTTAAGGTGTGCTGATGGATTCACGTCATCAACTCATGCATTGAGTAACATTACAAGTTAACGTTCCACCTTAAAAGTTGCCGGCAGTCGGCCCAGTGAATGAAGTTATTTTTTTCTCTTTCATTTTATAGTTGTAGTTTACTGATGTATGAACAGAGGTTACATAAAACCAGAGTGAGCGTCCTCTACTGACCAATCAGACTGCAGGGTTTCTAGCTCCACCTTTTAGTACCAGATCTGTGTGCTAGGTACCCCAACAGAGGGGGGACCAAACATGGGGACGCTAAGGAACGCTTCTGTTGGGACCATCCACAACTTTCACTGTGGGAACTGCTGTACTATACTGCTATAGGCAGAAGCCCTGTTGGTGCAACCAGCCCCTGAATCTGAGCTTTAACGTCCCACAGCCTTTACAGCAATGTGCCATCTGATATCTGTGTGGTGCGTCTGGTCTGTGTCCAGAGTTATGGTCCTTCAATGCAACAAAATGTCTCTGCTTTCATGTTAAAGGAATTTCAAACACAGGTCAATGACAGCTCAGGTACCATCTGCTGTGTGAGGCCACAGGACGTGGTAGAGAGGTTTGGAAACTCAAGGTGGACCTAATGGGGAGATTTTTCTCAAGTTGCTGCTTTCAAGGTCAAAGAAGAACCTTTAAACTCCTCGCTAATCTTGTTTTAAATACTGTAATCAGATAACGATAAAGCCTCTGGTGACGAGGGCCAATATTTCGGGCTGATCTGGTGTCGTCAGAGGATATCCAAGGAAAGACTTCCTGTTCTGATCACAGATAATTTGAGTCACTCTCTATAAGCAGAAATCTGCATATGAATGTGGATAACTGTTAGAAATTATAATTAAAGCAAACTTATTGTCAGACAGTAGCTGATGGGATCTGAGGCTACATTTCAGTTACTGCATTCAGCCTCTCCGCACTGACAGTTTACCTGCCGTTCATATGCGATTAGCACGACTTGGACTACAACACAAAACCAGCACACCTCCAGAACCAAAGTCTTGTCCTGTCACCTCTACTATCTTCATAGAGGTTATAAATACTGGAGCTGAACACAGGACCTTAAAAATATTTTTTGGTAGACATATATGAGACTAAAGCAAAGGCAAAGGTAAGTATTAAAGCTGAATGATTCGTCTCGTACCTCAGGTGAAAAGTTTCCCACCCTGTAGGAGATGTATACAAACGAGGCCGAGCTGTAAGAGATGGACACCACAGTCAGGTGGGCGGCACACGTCCTGAAGGCCTTGAGCCTTTGAGCAACACCCATCCTCGATATGGAAACACCAATCAGGATGTAGGAGGTGAGGATGAGGACTCCTGTGGTCAGTAGTGCCAGTATGGCGAAGGAAATGGACACAATGTTATCTATGACGGTGTTACCACACACCAGGCGCCGTACAGACGACAGGTCACACCAGCCATTCCTCACCACATTGGGGCCGCAGTAAAGCCGCTGCCAGGTCATGGAGGTAGCTGGTAGTGTGCAGAAGGCGGCAAAACTCCAGGCTCCTGCGATGAGGAGCAGCCGGACGGGCCGAGTCATGACCGCCGTGTAGCGCAGAGGGTTGCAGATGGCCACGTAGCGGTCGTACGCCATGACAGTCAGGATGGCACGACCGGTAACAGCCAGCTGAACGAAGAAATGCATCTGGAGTAAGCAGCCTGGGACGGAAATGGTATTCACGTCTGTCAGGAGGCCCAACAGCATTTTAGGGATGGTGGTGGTGGTGAAGAGGATGTCCACGAAAGAAAGGTTGGAGAGGAAGAAATACATGGGAGAGTTGAGCTTTGAGTCAGTCAGCACCTGCGTGAGAATAAACAAGGCGGGATTAAGACACTAATAATTCCATTTTAGTCAGACTAAGGCAAAACTGATGAAATGAGCTTTAATAGATTATTTTGTACCACAAAGATGATCATGCTGTTTCCTCCCAGGATGATGATGTAACCCAGAAGCAGGAGGACAAAAACTATCATCTTTTTCTCACCAAGGCTGGCGAGGCCCTGGATGATGAAGAAAGTGACGCCATCAGGCTCCCAGGTGCCGTTAACAGAGCTGGATCTCTGATTAGTCGACAAGGGCAGGTACGAATCTGGAGAAAGAGTGAGGTAAGGGTGGGGTTAGTCAGGCATGTGCATACACGGGGTGTCTCTCAAAGTCAGGGAAAGATCCTCACACTGCCAAATTTCAAGGAGGATACGTCATCGTCCCGCCGAAGGACTGTTCCAGTGTCAAGGATCCTTGTGAATTTCACAGAGGATTGAGTCCTTCTTTCAGAGAAATTCATTTCATCATTCATCATTTACAGCAGAGATGGAGCGCTAAAAGTCACGTGACTCTGAAAATACAGTTTAATCAATCAATCAATCAATCAATCTTATTTATAAAGCCCAATATCACAAATCACAATTTGCCTCACAGGGCTTTACAGCATACGACATCCCTCTGTCCTTATGACCCTCACAGCTGATCAGGAAAAAACCCCAAAAACCCTTTAATGGGGAAAAAATGGTAGAAAGCTCAGGAAGAGCAACTGAGGAGGGATCCCTCTTCCAGGACGGACAGACGTGCAATAGATGTCGTACAGAAGGGACCTACACCTACACCTACACCTACACCTAAGGGAAGCATGTATAGAGTGAATAGGATTGGTCTGAGCACAGAACCTTGTGGAACTCCAAAACAAACTTTAGTATTTGCATTTGTTTAAAATTTTACAACATGAGAGAGTGCCAAAATGACCACAGTACCCTGAAACGCCCGGTGACACTTGTTAGCCTGTTCCAATGTGTGTTGACTGGATGCTAGGAAGGACTCTGTCTCTGCAGGATCCTTCCTTGGAAGGACTCATCCTACCAAGGAAGGATCCTTGACTTTGAGAAACACCCACAGACTCTGAAGCGTCTGCCCCTTTGACCTCTGACTAGATAAGTGCTCTTTACACCCAACATTTTATTCTATTTCTTTTATTAATTTTAGATTGTAGTTTATAAATTTGGCCCATCGCAACAATTTTTAATTGAAAGTGTGGTGTACACCGGACAACTGCATCTGAGTTGAGGCGCTCGCCCTTCCTCTCCCTGACAGCAGAGCTGAAGAGAGACAAGATATTCAGGAATGTGCATAACTTCACATCCGTTGGATTTTCCTGGACAATCTATCCAGAGTCCGTTACATTAAAATTAAGGTCCCAGGTTTTAAGTTACATCCTGTTCACTAACTTTTGATACTTGAAGTACTTTTTGTTGCTAACGCCTCCAGACTTTTGTTTAAGTAACATTGTGTCATGTTTGCTGTAATCGTTCTTCCTCATCGCACTGGCCATTTAAAGATACCAACATCCTCACAAATATTAAGTAAAAATCTCCAGGCCTTGTTTTGTACTTGAGCCATCTGAGTTAATCACATCGGGTGGGAATCTTCTAAAGGTACAGATAAACAGTTTCTCTGTAAAAGAGGTGGAACATAAACCCAATCTGTCCTGACAGTCTGAGAGAGACTGAGAGAGGATTTATCACCTCAATACTTTCCAGTCTATCCGGTTTTAATATGCTCAAAAAAAGAAGAAATATCATGGAAAACTGAGAATAATGTGATTACTATTACTTTACACATTTAGCAGTCTGTGCAAAAACAATTAGGAAGTAAACTCAAAGTCAATAAAACAGGTGAAGGATCAGAATTTGACAAAGGCAGCATGACCTGAAGTGACTGAATCATTAAATCTGAAGGTAAAGCTCTTTCTTTCACTCTGGAGTCGAGTACATGGAAACTCTAACACCTCAAAACCTGCTGCTTCCACTTCACAATCACTTCTTTAACCAATTCAATATACAAACAACAAGTATAAATATAGTTTAAAGCTTCAACACTGTATGATAAGAGCAGTTAATGTTAAGCCTTTATGCAAATTAAATAAGTAAGAAAAGATTCAGCTCTTTCTCTAATAGTTTGTAAATGTGTCATCGCCTTCAGACACTGACAAAGAATTTCACTGAAGCACTTTTAAGGGAAACAAATGAAGAACCTTTAATGTTATCATCATTTTTACAAACTGTCTTCTGTGTAATAACATTTCTGTTCTCCTGCTTATAACTGAAAACATATTTGTGAAGTCAGACTGTGGAGTTTGATGGCACTGGACATCATTAAAACATTAAAGCACACGACAACAGCACATAATGACAATGACAGGAACACTCACAGACCTCTGGGGCTTTCAGGGGAAATATCAAACGGTAAAAGCTCCATCTCTCTTCAGCAGACAGACACACAGACAGACAGATGAACAGATGGGTGGATGGAGGAAAATTCACTGTCAACAGAAAACAAGTGCAGAATAATGAATGTGTGAAAAAGAAAAGCTTTGTATGTAACCTAATGTGTGCACGAGCTCAGTGTGACAGCAGCTGTTACACAGTCAGAATGAAACTCTTTAAAAAGCTCTACAGCTGCACAGCACAAACAGCACGTCTTCATATTTGTCTTTTGAACACAACAGACAGAAATAAGATCTCATCATCTCACCTGAATGTGTGAATCTTTGCTGGGCTCAGTCACGTTCAGTCAGATAGAAGCTCAACTTCATCCACGTCCACATTTTGTCCTTTCAGGAGCGACTGAGCGTTTTCTGATTCTGATGGAGATGAAGGTGAGACCAAACATGGTTAATTACACAAAGTGACATCACATCCTTTCATTAAAAATATAAATTGTACACAGGACAGTAAGAGAATTCCAGAGGGACCTATTTTTAGTTACCTCTGTGGTTATAAACAAGAAAACATGAGAAACACCATCGTCTTTGTTGCCACGGTAACAACTGCCCCCTTCAAATGTTTATTCTCCTCATTAAAGGTTCATTATAAAAGTAATTACTTTAATTGCTTGTGTGTGTGTGTGTGTGTGTGTGTGTGTGTGTAGTTGTACCTGTTGTTGTGAAGTTATAAAGTTGGTCTGAGTCACAACTTTAAGAATCTTTCAGAGTTTCAGGGTTCTTTTGCAGTTAAATAATAAAATGAATAATTTCGTACCAGTCACTGTAAATAAAGATGGACGACACGTCTCCAGCGTCCAGACATGAATCCAAAAATTTCCCAGATATGGCCGCCGCCATCTTAAGCTGCAGTATCTTGTTTCTGCCGTCCGACCAATCACAAGCAGCACCATTGGTTGTGAGCACACTGACTGGCACACACAGCTGTCAATCATGATGTCAAACCCTTTTTATTTCATCAAATAACTAATTAAAACCAAAGTGATCAGACAAACAAACATGTGAACAAACATCAGTGTGATAAAAAATCTTAAATGGCAGAAACCATCTTTGGAAAAAAAAAAGTTGATGTGTACTTTGATTTTTCACTTTGGCCCATGATCCATCCACTAACATAGAGGGGGCGGGGTTCATTACCTAGCATAAACATTGTGTTTCCATATGAGCAAATCATATTCAAATGGCACTCGAGGTCACACTGACGTTTCTTTGACGGAGACAATGATAGGTGCGAAGGAACCAAGACGCACCACCAACAGCGTCAAAGATAACAATAGTTTCACTAGCAAGAATCACATCACAACAATATGAAGTTAAACATTTTAATGAATGTTCTGAGGTATGAGATGATGTTGATGGTGAATGAATGTAGAGGGGAGGAACAAAGATGGTTGGAGGATGTCGTCAGCCAGGCTGGTCCGGAGGGTACACTGGACGCTGGGCAGAAGGAGACTCAGTGTGGGGGTTGAGAGATCTGAGACGAACAGGGCTGGATGGGTTGGCCAGGTATAAGTAGGCTTGTCAGGTGATGAGAGGAGTGGTTGAGGCGTGACCCTGCTTTCGAACCTCAGTTAACTAGTTAACTTCATATAGCGTGAAATTTTGTGAGGTCATTATGACGGTGTATCACTGCGTCCTGGACGTGACGCAAGCATCAGTTTGATTGCATTGTTTTCTCTTGGACTGTCCGAACTGCCTGTAAATGACACTTTGCGCCACATTGTGCTGCGTCTTTTGTCTTTTGTCTCGTCGGACACTTTATTTCCAATTTTTTTGTGCTGCTCACATTGAAAGCGCCTCAATGGAGGAGGAACGGCTGATTCACAAGGTTAAAATGAGGAATTACCTGAGAGAGAGTGATCAGTAAGGACCTACTCACTCCTCTTTTCAGTTGCTACTCTGAGACCACAGCTCATAGGTGGGTTGTTTGTTTATATGACACTTGCACCAGTTAGGTCACAGCGTGCAGCTGAAACAGGTAAAAATGATCAAACTTTCTTTCTTCAAACTTTCTGTAAATAACTTTGTAAACTAGAAAGGCACTCAGAGAGCGAAGACGTTGACCAAGGCCAGAAGCCCTGTGTCACAATGTGATCATACATGAAAATAGTTCATCTATCTGCCCCGTGATTAAGATCCACTCCATGTTCTGATGGGTTCTTACTTGGACTTTGCTTCACCCTTCTTCCAAGATTCATAAAAATTAAACCAGTTGTTTTTCCCCCAGTCCTGCTGATAAACAAACCAGTGTTGGGATCACTGGACTCCACACATGATTTGTTTATTTGCAACTTTTATCTGGATGTGTAAAGGCAGAAACTCAGGAGTTCTCTTTCTTCAGGCAGAGGACCTGTCTGAAGGTTCCTGGTGAACAAGTTCGCACAAGCAGCCAGAAACAAAGTCTGCCAGCTAACTTCCCAAGCAAAGGACAAACTGTGAGGACAAAGAGTGACCAGCTCCCTCTTACCTGCACCACTGGAATACAGCAGTGTAGCTGAGGCAGCAGGCGTGTAAACAACATGTGGAACCAGCTAAAACAATCTGCCTAAACTCTTGTCAATCCTCACCATTTTCTCCACCAAATTTTAACTAGTGATTTGTAAGCCATTATTTTAACACATCGAAGTGAAATCTGCAAAACCAGATTGAGCACTGGGCCAAGTTAAGACCACCAGGCCCGGCCTAGGCTTGGGATTCAGCAGAGCCCAGCAGCCATCACGCAGGCTCAACGCTGGAGACAGGCTCAAGGTTTCAGTAACCATCAGGCCAGCTCCGGGCTCAGCCGAGGCCCAGCAACTACCATCAGGCAGCAAGTTAATCTGTGGCAGAATGGCTACTAAAAGAGACATGGAAGAGCTAAAGAGATCGAATGGGGAATTAAGGAAATCGGGGACATCAAATGGAGGCAATGGCAAGTTAGCAAGACATTTAACCTGCATGTCTTTGGACTGTGGGAGGAAGCTGGAGCACCTGGAGGAAACCCACGCTGACACGGGGAGGCAGTGTGAACCACTGCACCACCGTGCGTCATTACAACATAATTTTAACTGACGTCATTATTACTGAATGGAACTTTAATCTAAGTAAGACAATAATAATTATGCACTGGATTGTATGAGGCTTTTCTGGATACTCAAAGATGCTCTACAGAGAACAACCAAACAAAAAGAAAGACAAAACACGACATGAAGAGAAAATGTTTTTTAATTGCATGACTGAAAATTTCAGTGAGTGCAACTATTGAATCGACATTATTTACACTTCATTCAGCATCGGGTCAGTTCACCTGCGACGCAGTTGTTGTTTTCCTGTTAAATATGATCATAAGTTTTTGTCTGACTGCTTTGATTTGCAGTCCGTAGATAACGGCGTTCATGGAAGGAGGAACCACGTGGAACATGATGGACGCCAGCTTCCTGTGGTCTGTTAAGTAAGGGAAACGATGGAGGATGATGATGATGGCACCCGACACAAACATGATGATGTACACAGCCAGGTGGGTGGCACAGGTCTGCAGCGCTTTGCTGTTTAGAGCCTTGTTCTTACTACTCAAACACACTATGGCGATCCTCAGGTAGGTGAGCGTGACGCTGCCGAGGGAGGAGCCCAGCAGGAGCACGGTGTAGCCGAGGCCGTAGATGTTATTGATGAGGACGCTCTCGCAGGACAGCTTGAACAAGGAGGCGTTGTCGCAGAATGGGTTGAAAATAATCCACCTGCAGCGCGACAGGCGGACGCTGAGGCCCACGAGGATCGCCACCATAACTAAAGCCACCGCCCACGCTGACACAGACAGTGACACCACCATCCTGTTGGTCATGATGGTGGCGTATCTCAGGGGGTTGCAGATGGCCACATAGCGATCGAAGGCCATGATCATGAGCACCGTGTGAGTGGCGCTTGCATGAAAGTGACTGCAGAACGCCTGTACGGCACAGTCGATGTAATGAATGTGGCGCTCTGCAACTGGGATAAAAATGTCTCCTAACAGAGGAGGGATGATGGTCGTCGCCCCGAATGCATCGTTAATACTCATGTTGCAGAAGAGCAGGTACATGGGCTGGTGGAGGCTCCTCTCCGTGAAGATCAGGACCACCAGGCCGATGTTGGACACCATGATGAAGATGTAGATGAGGAGGAGTAGGATGAAGGCTGGGATGGAGGAGTGGGGTGTCACCTTTAACCCCTCCAGGAGAAGAATATCTGTACGTAGCGTCTGATTCTCCATCGTACACAAGGGTGATTTCAGCCTAATGAGGATGGGACAGAGAAAAAAATAATATAACATCAAATACATTTTCCTGTTAAAGATCGTCACGCAGGCTGTTCTAAACTCTTCGTACATGTACCTACAAAAAATGACGCATCTTAATTCGTATATGACCCACATATTAAAGGCTGTGATCTCATAAACAATGCACTGACGGTGGTAAAGAAGGAAGTGGTATAAAAAGTGAAATCGAGGCAGGTTGTAGTGACGGACGGGTCAAACTAACACAGGACATTCCCTCAGGACAGCGGCGTTTGTGTCTCGTGTGAAACCAGGTGAACATTGGTCATTTTAAGGTACATCTTCATGATACGTTAAGTACGTAACTTTATGTTAAGTAGTACTTTACTTTCCTAAACTGAAAATATGTACCTTTATTTTGGTAAAAATAACCCACGTAACTCTACGTTACGTAGGTACTCTACGCGACTCTACGCAACTTTTGTAGACTAAGAACACATACCTTTGGTAAATATAACCTATGTAACTCTACTTTCATAAACTAAGAATACATATGTTTACTTTCCTACGCTAAAAATACAGAACTTTACGTTCCCAAACTGAAAATATGTAACTTTATTTTGGTGAACAGAACCTACGTAACTTTACTTTCATAAACTAAAAACAAATAACTTCACTTTGGTAAACACAATCTATGTAATTTTACTCTCATAAACTAAAAAAATCCGTAACTTTGCTTTCCTAAACTGAAAATATGTATCTTCACTTTGGTAAACATAACCTACGTAACTTTACTTTTGTTAACTAAAAATAATAACTTCACTTTCCTAAACTGAAAATATGTATATTTATTTTGATAAACATAACCTGCATAACTTTACTGTTGCAGACTAAAAACACATAACTTTGGTAAACATAACCTATGTAACTTTACTTACGTGAACTAAAAATACGTAACTTTACTTTCCCAAACTGAAAATATGTAACATTATTTTGGTGAACAAATCCTACGTAACTTTACTTACATAGACTAAAAACACATAACTTTGGGAAAAAAAACCTACATAACTCTACTTTTGTAAACTCAAAATACGTTACTTTATTTTGATGAACAAAACCTATGTTACCCTACCCTAAAAATACATAAGTTTACTTTCCAAAAACTAGCCTATGGAACTTCACTTTCAGAAACTGAAAATGCATAACATTTTCAAATCTTTGAATTTTATTTGTTAGAGTGAACCAACTCTTAAATGAGGATACGTAGGATTAACACAGCAAGTAATTTGCACAAATAAAACATATCAGCAATATGTATAATAATATTCTCTGTTGTCTTAACACTTAAAAACTTTACAGCAAAATGCACGTTTATCTTTATCTGCAACTTACCTAATCGAAACAGAACTTACTGTATATTTTTATACCCTAAAGCGTATCGTCTTTTAAAGTAAAGGCTCACTGTGGATTAATAATAAAATTATTAAACCTTGTTTTGTTTTTTTTACATTTTTGTGCACATGATGTACAGGACAATTAAATAGTGTTTTTTAAAAAGTACATAAAAATACAATAGAAAATATGTTTATACACATTTCTTAATTTTGTGTATCTATATTTAAAGTAGAGGAGCTGTATCAGACAAATAACTTTTACTGCTCCCTGAAGTGTAACCCTGCTGTGATTACAATGACAGGAATTTAAACAGATATTTAAACATATGACGGACAAGGTGTGGCTAGGTTATTAAGATTAAAAGCAGTTTCAATTTTGAATGTTTTAATCTCATATCAAAGTGAAATTAAAATAGACGGAGCAGCTTTTATTTTGATACAGTTTATGTTCATGTACTTTGTTTAAAAACATTTTCATTTCAGTGAATCAGTCGATCAGCAACAGACGAGAAAAAGAATATTTGTCTCACTGATGTGAAACCCAAATAATTCAAACATATTTTAGAGGAACAAACAGTTTCAGCTTTGATCCGTCTGCAGCTTTTCAAACTGAGCCCGTCAGGATTCACTGATTCAGGGCTCAGTATTTTAAATGAAACCATGGACATCCCAACAAACACACTGAGGCAAAAACAGCCACATTATGACCACAGTCAAACAATAAAACCTTAATGAGTTAAACTATTAGGATGATAGATGAAGAAGACGCTGTGGCGTCAGAACAAAGGTCTGCAGACAGATTTAAAGTGATGCAAATGCTGCTTAAAACTCAGTCGAGGCAGGCTGCTCACACTTCAACAGGAAACATGACCTCATTTAAATATTATTACTGTGAAACACTAGAAGATCTGACTGAAGGCTGTGTGTCTGCTTTCATTCATTCATTTTTAAATTTATTGCAATTTGCCTCAAAGATTCAGTTAATTCTGTTCAATTCTTTTCATGTATTCAAGATTTAATTTCAAGTGTTAACACGAAAGCAAATCACATAATGTGCTGCACACAGTAAAATACTAACATATTAATAATCTCTATTTTTAGAAGCAATATTGACAGAGTCTTTGACACAGGGTTCAAATCAGCTGATTAAAGAATCTGATCTCAGCAGATTTACAGCACAAACAAGATAAGATCACAGAATGTGAGACGGTTTCTGTCTCTAGAAAATAAAACACGGTACAAACATCACTCAGTAAACAAACATCATCATCATCATCATCATCATCATCATCAGACTGAGTGTGTGTCTCGTGCTCACCTGTGTGGACGTGAGCCTCCTCCGCTCAGACCTGAGCTGAGCTGAGGCCATTTATAAGATCAGTGATTGGCTGGTGATGCTGAACTCTGACAGCGGCTGCCTGGAGACAAACCCAGAGTTTCATCAACAAAACGCCCTCTAAGGTGAAGATTTATCTCAACTACATTTACTGTTCATCTGTGTTGACGTGTAAAATGTCAACACACACAATGATGACATCATCTTCTCAAACCGCACGTGCCTATTGATGCTTTGTGTGATGAGCAAACGCTGGAAACAACAACAACAATGGAGGACGACTGGTTTGCTGAAGTTTTGTCAGCACTGCTCGGTCTGGTGACGACTTTAAACTCTCCACTTCACAGATGAACAGAGGCGTCTGCAGTTTAAAGTCCACTAGAACCAATGGTTTTGGATCAGGACCAGTGGAACCAGCAGATGGTGGGACACTTTCCAGAGTGGGATTGTTGTTGATGAGGAGCGGAAGGAAAACTTTCACTCGTATGTTTAAGTGAGCTTCATTGTCCTTAAATTGAACAGGTTAGCGGACAGACAGACAGACAGACAGACAGACAGCTAACGGCCGGACCACAGGCGGGCTCAGCTGCTGCTCAGCTGCAGAACATCCAGAGAAAAGTGTGATATGTTTTAGCAACAACTAGGCAGTGAAAATGGTCTCTTGACGATCATACTGACATCGCACCTCCTTTTGCTACGGTGTCCCCTGACGACATCTCTGTGGACAGAGTCCCTTCATTTGGTTAGATGAGGCTTTTTATTGTGAAATATTTGCAGGAACATGTTGTTGATGATGCAGCGGCTGCACGGCTCCATAAATACGTTGAGTACCTGCTTTCAGTTGTGAAAATACAGCAGTTACAGCAGCAGCAACACCGTCTGTGTGAACACTGAACATGTTAGCCTCGCGTCACCAGGCTCTTCACGGTTTCCATTCACTCTGAATTTTGTCTGGATTCTGGTTCCGGTCTAGAGAGCGGATCTGGAATTCACCAAAGTAAAACTCTAAATTCTGGCGCACCATCAATTTACAATAAAAGAAAAAGGTTAACTTAATGGCTTGGGGCTTTTTTTGTAAATTATATTCTTTAAATTAAAAAGTTTCACCACATTTTTATTAGCTTGGTGCTTTTATTTTGATGGAAAGGCACATCCATCGAATTCAAGATCCTGTCTTTCTCGCCCTGGTTCCGGTTCCTTACCAAAACGGCCACTAAACGGCCCCAGACTAGCACATGTGACAGTTGGAGTCATTTTAGCGTTCTAGTGTAGACAACGATATTTGTAACATGACATCGTGTGAACAGAATTATTATCAGATGAAAATATAGACAGGTCTTTGGAGACACCACTGACCCCTCTGCCACCAGCAGTGGAGGTCACCTGCTTGTTGACCAAGCTGCAGCCTCCAAGGCTGAAAAATGACACTTTAGGGGCCTCACACACACGCCGTGTCTCTCGTGTGCTCAAATTCATTGTTTTTGTGATGTAGACGCGTGGCAGGTGTGCTCATACGCCACAGCGATACTGTCGCGGTGCGCACACGTTCCTGAGTGGCTGTTTTTCAGGGCGTGACACCTGCACCATGACGCAAACATGTTCAACTTTTGAAGTGTACGACCCCTAAAACTGCAGTTCCTCAAACGGCCACTTGAGGCTGGCTCCTAGAGCGAGTCAGTCAGCGCAGAGTGGAGCAGGATTGACTCTTTAAACCCAGAAATGAGTCAGCATTATATTAGCAGAGGACAAAGTGTCTGTCAGGTTGACACTGAATAACTAAGCACCGATTAGAGATGTCGTTAAGATTTGAATGATACTAC
Organism: Epinephelus lanceolatus; assembly: GCF_041903045.1. NCBI lineage: Eukaryota > Metazoa > Chordata > Actinopteri > Perciformes > Serranidae > Epinephelus > Epinephelus lanceolatus. The sequence goes on along the minus strand of NC_135744.1, from coordinate 43,400,231 downwards.
TACACTGCTTATTGATCCAGTACTTTAAGGGTACTGTAATCAGTTCCTATTTGATGTGTTTAGAGTGAGAGTGGGTTGACCAGGTGCCAGACTGTAAGCAGCATCCAAGAGAGAAAACTGCACATTCTGCACATGGCTGACGTGTTTGCAGACAGTAACCAACAATCCAGGTGAGCAGACCTGTCATGTCTCTCCTGAGTCCTCCGGCTTTATGGAAGGTTGATACTGAAACCCTGTAACATAAAGTGGGGTCGGCAACCTGCGGCTCTGTAGCTTTGCTCCAGTGGCTCTGTGTGGCCTTGACAAGAAATTATATGTTAATGAACAACAATTATTTTGAACTGGTACCTGCGGTTATTCCACAGGCTAGTTAATAACATGTCGGGCAGGAAATCCAAAGTGTGGGATCATTTTGAGAAGGTGAAGGACGAACCCAAGGTGATATGTAAACTCATCTTCATTGGTCGACTACAAACATGACGTATCATGTGAAACATGGAAGTAGCTACATGCCCATTAGCCCACAGCGTCATTAACAGGCGGCTCGCTCAGTGTGTGACGTGCACTTGGAGATAAAATATAGGCCTATATTAATGAAGGTTCATTAGTACGGTTTGTATTTCTCTGTAATGTAGCACAGTGTTAACAATGTTACTGATACTATTCTTTCTCACACCTTCAACTCAAACCACCAAAATATATCATTTAATCATTACATTCATATCAGAAACATGCAGGAGACTAGTCCACTGATGGACCCTGATGAGGACTGTTGGTCCACTGATGGACCCTGATGAGGACTGTTGGTCCACTGATGGACCCTGATGAGGACTGTCGGTCCACTGATGGACCCCGATGAGGACTGTCGGTCCACTGATGGACCCTGATGAGGACTGCATTTCTAATTTTTTTTTGGGGGGGGGGGGGGGGCAGCCGTATTGCTTGGACAGATTTGTTTGCTTTCAACGCTGCAATGTTAAAGTACCAAATAATCATAAATCACTCACTGGAGAGAAACAACTTTGTGATGAAACATAAAAATGAACGTTCATTTAGAACTAATACTGTGATGAGGCTCATTTAGACCTTATAGACTGTGTTACCTTTATCTTAATAAACAAAATGTCTCTTTTGATATTGAAGTTTTTTGACCCCTGATTTAAAGGACAACTTCGGTATTTTTCAACCTGGGCCCTATTTCCCCATGTGTATGTGTGCGTATGATTCATAGGTACAACTCGTTCAGTATTGAAGGAGGTGGATGCAACCGGAGCCGCGAAACAAGCTAAAACAGTAACGGGGGCAAATGCGTCCCGTAAAAGTTTGCACATTAAAAGTGTTTTTTTTCGCCACTGACCAGTTCAGATCGCCAGTGCTATGAGTGGAGTCAGCTGTCAGTCAGTGTTGGAGCAGAGAGGGGGAGGGCGTCCCCGCTCAGTACTGTAAGTGAGTATGTGTGTATGAAGTGTGTGTGTTTTCACCACTGACGGGTTCAGATTGCCAGTGCTATCTCTGTAAATAGCATACTAGCCTTTCCCTTACCTCTGGGCTGTGTGATGTCACGAGCTTTGCTCCACTGTGTCTGTAGCTCTCTCTACTCGTGGGACAGCTGTTTTCTTGAGATAGAGGTGTTTCGGGATTGGATGTCTTCTCTTCTTTGGCTGGCAGTAGTCATCTTGGGAGAAGTGAGCACTGCAGACCCGATGGTCTGCAAGGCGCAGTGTCTGGACAGGAGTGTTAGCATCCATTTGTAGCACAACTAGCCACAACTTCAGCATCTCGCCGTCCGACAAAGGCAGCCTATGAAAGCTGTACGGGGAGTTGCGCGACATCCTGTTCTTGCGTTCGGGAAAAAGGCCCGTTTATTTGAGCACTCCAAAAACTCCAGTAACACTCCAGGGGGTAGCACGTAAAAGACTCCGTCCCAAACTCTGACTCTTCTAGCTTAACACACACACTTCACACACACATACTCACTTACAGTACCCAGTGGGGCCGCCCTCCCCCTCTCTGCTCCAACACTGACTGACAGCTGACTCCACTCATTCACAGTCACCACTGCCCCAGGGCCGCTACCATATGCTATTTACAGAGATAGATAGATAGATAGATAGATAGATAGATAGATAGATAGATAGATAGATAGATAGGCGAGGAAGAAAACAGGCTGAATTTTGGAATGATGTCATTGAATAAAGTTTAATTTATAACCAGAAAATGATGAACATGTGTTTTATTCCTCGGCCCTGCTGTAACATGAGGTCAACATGATCCACTCAGATATTAATATTATATCCTGTAAACATCCTGTGCTCAGCCCTCTGATCACACTGCATCATTTTACATCCATCAGAGATATTTTATTGTGGTGGAACAGATTCATAATCTTCTGTCGGACCTCTTTGATCTGCAGCCCATAGATAACAGCGTTCAGAGCCGGCAGGACGACGTGTCCCAGGACAGCCGCCACTTTCCTGTGGTCTGCCAGCTGAGGGAAGCGGTGCAGGATGACGATGATGAAGCCCGACACCAGGAGTATGAAGTACACAGCCAGGTGGGTGGCGCAGGTCTGCAGCGCTTTGCTGTTCAGCACCTTGTTCTTACTGCACAGACACACTATGGCGATCCTCAGGTAGGTGAGCGTGACGCTGCCGATGGACGAGCCCAGCAGGAGCACCGTGTAGCCGAGGCCGTAGATGTTGTTGATGAGGACGCTCTCACAGGACAGCTTGAACAAGGAGGCGTTGTCACAGAATAAGTTAAAAACCACTGACCTGCAGCGCGACAGGCGGACGCTGAGGCCCACGAGGATCGCCACCATAAACAAAGCCACCGCCCAGGCCGACACCGACAGTGACACCACCCTCCTGTTGGTCATGATGGTGGCGTACCTCAGGGGGTTGCAGATGGCCACGTAGCGATCGAAGGCCATGATCATGAGCACTGTGTGAGAGGCGCTCGCATGGAGGTGAACACAGAAGGCCTGAGTGGCACAGTGGACATAGTGAATGTTCCGCTCTGAGTCTGAGGTCAAAAGATCTCTGAGGACGTGAGGGACGATGATCGTCGCCCCAAAAACATCATTAATGCTCATGTTGCAGAGGAGCAGGTACATGGGCTGCTGGAGGCTCCTGCTCCTGAAGATCAGCACCACCAGGCCGACATTTGACACCACGATGAAGATGTAAACTAGGAGGAGGAGGATGAAGGCAGGAGTGAAGGACTGGGAGGTGACCTTTAACCCCTCCAGGATCAGAATATCCCCACCAAACGTGCTGTTTGCCATCTGTCACACAGCAGTGGAGACTTCTGGCCACAGTTATTTAGAGTTATAGTTACAGGAAAGCAACAAGATTTCACTTCGACCCTTAATAAAGTTATAAAATAACTAAATAAAAATATAATAAAAATAAAGTTTTCACAGTTTTTCTATAAAGCTTCAGGTTACAGTTAAATAATCTGACACAGAACTGTGTTACTGTGAATCTGTTCAAAAGACATTCAACATGCTGTCACTGAATCTTCTCTCCTTGTAATGTACAGTTGATTCACCAAAATCACATCAACAAAATAAACATCTCTTCACTTAAAATGACATTTCAACATTTTAAAAACATCCCAATAACAGTGTTTGTAAGAACAACGTATGAAGAGTTCTTATTTCCACAAAAGAAGACTGTTTCTGCAAAGACACGAGACACGAGTTTTGCAATCTGTACAGCACTTCCTCTGTCATCAGAGCTGTAAATAACATCAGGAAAAACTCCTAAAAACATCACTGAAAGGGAAAAAGAACAGAAGCAACCACAGACAGATGAGCTGAGGAGAGTTCACTCTTTCAGGATAAATCAGATACATTAGTGTTGAATTTTTAAATGTCATTTTTCCGTCCTGTGATCACAAACTAACCTCCAGTCTCCACGAAAGCGTTAGAGAGAAGGCAGAAACAGAGACACACAGAAAACATGGCAGATATATCCACAATCAACTGTTTGAAAGCTTAAAGATGAGTAAAGTTTTGTGACAGACATCTCTCTGAGCTCTTATGAGCCGCCGCAGTGACTCTGTCTCTCAACATGCTGTCAAGTCACCAAACACAGTGACATTCAGATGAGCACAGAGCGAGGCGGCTGCTGAGGGCAGAGCGCTGACACAAACCTCCCTCCACCTCAGACCAGAAGTGAAACTGCACACACACTTTTATCTGGTGCATTAGTGGACGTCAGCTGCAGCATCACATGCTGACAGGTCAACTGTTGCTGAGCAACCACTGATGCAGAGTTCAGAGCAGCATTACATCAGCGGGTTCAGCTGAGTGGTGTGACAGTGTCACAGATATGGTTCATAACGGGCCTGCCACGACTCGTGTTCAGGTCAGAGGGTCAGTATCAGGCCATGAAGTGCTGTTCAAGTTTACTGTTAGGTGGTGACCTCGCTTGGCCGTGACGACAGAGTAAAGGAGAAGAGAGAGAAAGTCCACACAGAGTGGGTTGGAGCGAAGGAGGGGTGGTGGATGGGTACGACAGTCTGTATCTCATGTGAAGCCAAAAGACAGCGCTGATGTATTTTAACCAGAGATGTTGTTTAAGTGATGTACAATGGAAAAATAACTGTGTTGTTTTTACACCTAACCCAAAAAAAGAAACCTAACGACACTGTGAGTGTTTGATCGGTCTTTGAACTCACCTGCAAGAAAAAAAAGTTCTCAAACCACCGATATGTTACATTTGTACATTACTTCCAACAACGCTGTGGTGAGGTTCAGTTTACGCACAACAACCACTTGTTCATGATGAGGAAAAGATCATGTTTGTGCTTGAAACCCCCACATATGACTCACACGCTGCTGGGAAACACTCACGATCCATCCCACACGGGCTGAAGGAAAGAGTCGCCAAAAGACAACCAGTGGTGTTTTGGCAATCGTTTCACCAAAGTGACGCACCTTTTAATACTAATGACTTCTTGTTTTTTGAAAGACTATATTATCTATAGCTAACCATTGTATGATTATTATGATTATTATATTTTAAAAAAATCATAGCAGCATTTCTAAAGTGATGTAGTATCTGAGCTGACTGTCACCAGGAGGTGGAGGGGATGGTGGATGGTGTGACACCTGCCGAGCTGCAGACACTGACTGGGTTTCCATCCGAATGTATCGCAAATTTTAAGCAAATTTTGTGAAAATGTGCAAAAGAAAAAGCGAATTTATGCACGTTTCCATTCATTATTGTTTTGCGAGTATTGGGAGTCAACAGGTCGAGCAGAAGGTGGCACTTCTCATGAAAAATAAAAATGCAAAAGAACACCCGTAGAAGAAGAGGGCGCCGTGAGATGACATCATTGAGCGTCTCATGTCAACAACTGATGTAAACAATTACCGGCACATCCATGACTACGACGAGATGGAGAGATTCCTTGGGAACTTCTTGGCTATTGCGAAAGCTCTCATCACACTCATATCAGCGTTGTCAGCGTAGTCTACATAATGCCGTGATGTCTGTGTTGGTTCACCAGGCAGCGCACATGATGCAGCGGTATTCAACACATCCAGTCTATTCAGGTAAGTTGTGAAATACACTCACCTGACACTGGAGTAATTACCTCTCTCCAAGTTCACACAGGTGTGTGTGTGTGAAGTAGAAGTAGGATCCGGTAGCCTACATCATTGTTTATTCACTAAATCTGTTTCCATTGCCAAAAGTCGCATTTTCCTAATATCGACACGCTGACTTTTCCACCCCCTCCAAGCGTAAAAACCTTTTTGCGATACTGTTCAACACCAACAAACAGCAAAACCAGATGTTTGTTACCAAGTCATCACTGTTTCCAGCAACTTTTTAGGCATCAACCGTGGGTGTGTTTGTAATGTAGCAACCTGTCACTGGTTTTTCAGCAACTTTTTAGGCATCAAACGTGGACATGTGTCTTTCGTAGCAACCAGTAACTGTTTGCAGCAGCTTTTCAGGCACCAAGTGTTAATGTTTTGTAGCAACCTGTCACTGGTTTTTCAGCAACTTTTTAGGCATAAAACGTGGGTGTGTTTGTTTCGTAGCAACCTGTCACTGTTTTTTCAGCAGCTTATTAGGCACCAAATGTGAATGTTTTGTAGCAACCTGTCACTGCTTTTTCAGCAACTTTTCAGGCATCAAACGTGGTCGTATGTCTTTCATAGCAGCCTGTCACTGTTTGTTCAGCAGCTTAATAGGCACCAAACGTGAATGTTTTGTAGCAACCTGTCACTGTTTGCAGCAGCTTATTAGGCACCAAATGTGAATGTTTCATAGCAACCTGTCACTGTTTTTTCAGTAACTTTCAGGCATCAAACGTGGACGTGTGTCTTTCGTAGCAACCTGTCACTGTTTGCAGCAGCTTATTAGGCACCAAACATGAATGTTTTGTAGCAGCCTGTCACTGTTTTTTCAGCAACTTTTCAGGCATCAAACGTGGACATGTGTGTTTCGTCTTGGAGCAATCTGTCAGTGTTTGCAGCAGCTTATTAGGTACCAAGTGTTAATGTTTTGTAGCAACGTGTCACTGTTTTTTCAGCAACTTTTCAGGCATCAAACATGGGCGTGTTTGTTTCGTAGCAACCTGTCACTGTTTGCAGCAGCTTATTAGGCACCAAATGTGAATGTTTTGTAGCAACCTGTCACTGTTTTTTCAGCAACTTTTCAGGCATCAAATGTGGTTGTATGTCTTTCATAGCAGCCTGTCACTGTTTTTTCAGCAGCTTTTCAGGCATCAAATGTGGACGTGTGTCTTTCGTAGCAATCTGTCACTGTTTGCAGGAGCTTATTAGGTACCAAACATGAATGTTTTGTAGCAACCTGTCACTGTTTTTTCAGCAACTTTTCAGGCATCAAACGTGGGTGTGTTTGTTTCGTAGCAACCTGTCACTGTTTTTTCAGCAGCTTATTAGGCACCAAATGTGAATGTTTTGTAGCAACCTGTCACTGTTTTTTCAGCAACTTTTCAGGCATCAAACGTGGACGTGTGTCTTTCGTAGCAGCCTGTCACTATTTTTTCAGCAACATTTCAGGCATCAAACGTGGACATGTGTGTTTCGTCTTGGAGCAATCTGTCAGTGTTTGCAGCAGCTTATTAGGTACCAAGTGTTAATGTTTTGTAGCAACGTGTCACTGTTTTTTCAGCAACTTTTCAGGCATCAAACATGGGCGTGTTTGTTTCGTAGCAACCTGTCACTGTTTGCAGCAGCTTATTAGGCACCAAATGTGAATGTTTTGTAGCAACCTGTCACTGTTTTTTCAGCAGCTTAATAGGCACCAAATGTGAATGTTTTGTAGCAACCTGTCACTGTTTGCAGCAGCTTATTAGGCACCAAACGTGAATGTTTTGTAGCAACCTGTCACTGTTTGCAGCAGCTTATTAGGCACCAAATGTGAATGTTTTGTAGCAACCTGTCACTGTTTTTCAGCAACTTTTTAGGCATCAAACATGGACGTGTTTGTTTCGTCGTAACCTGTCACTGTTTGCAGCAGCTTTTTAGGCATCAATTGTTAATGTTTTGTAGCAACCTGTCACTGTTTTTTCAGCAACTTTTCAGGCATCAAACGTGGTTGTGTGTCTTTCGTAGCAACCTGTCACTGTTTTTTCAGCAGCTTAATAGGCACCAAACGTGGACATGTGTGTTTTGTCTTGCAGCAATCTGTCAATGTTTGCAGCAGCTTATTAGGTACCAAGTATTAATGTTTTGTAGCAACCTGTCACTGTTTGCAGCAGCTTATTAGGCACCAAACGTAAATGTTTTGTAGCAGCCTGTCACTGTTTTCTCAGCAACTTTTCAGGCATCAAACGTGGACATGTGTGTTTCATATCAACCTGTCACTGTTTTTCCAGCAGCTTTTTTAGCACCAGTTATGACTGTTTCGTAGCAACCCACTGTTGTTTCCGGCAGCTTTTCAGGCACCAAATGTGGATGTTTTGTAGCAACCTGTCGCTGATTTTCCAGTGAATGGTGCCCCCAAACCCAGGTATTGCAAACCAACACATGATCTTTTCCTGACCATAACCAAATGGTCTTTGTTGCTGAACCTACAACACGTTAACCACAGCATTGTAGAAACGTAAAGTTTCCATGTATCCTCTAATTAATAACATACTCATGTAATGTATCGGTGGTTTGCAGACACGTGACGATTGTGTTGTCATTCAGGTATCATTTGAACATGACCTCTGCAGAAATTATGTCACTGATCCTTTCCACTGAAGCAGATATTTAATGTTTATATTTATGTATCCAACATGTAAGTGTTTACAGATCATGTTGAACAGTCTGTCCTGCTGCAGTCATTTCAACATGATCCACTTGGCCATCATTAGATTCTACAAGTATCCTGTGCAAAAACAAAAAACATCTGTTTCACTCAGTCATGTGATCACGTTGTTTTATTTTACATCCATTAGAGACACTTTATTGTTACGGAGCAGAGTCATGAACCTCTGTCGGACCGCTTTGATCTGCAGCCCGTAGATAGCAGCGTTCAGAGCCGGCACGATGACATATGCCAGGACAGCCACTACTTTCCTGTGGTCTGCCAGCTGAGGGAAGCGGTGCAGGATGACGATGACGAAGCTCGACACCAGCAGGAAGACATACACAGCCAGGTGGGTGGAGCAGGTCTGCAGCGCTTTGCTGTTCAGCACCTTGTTTTTACTGCGCAGACACACGGCGGCAATCCTCAGGTAGGTGAGAGCGACGCTGATGAGGGAGGAGCCCACAATGACCACGGTGTAGAGGAGGCCGTAGATGTTGTTGATGAGGATGCTCTCACAGGACAGCATGAACAAGGAAGCGTTGTCACAGAAGGGGTTGGGTATAAACCGCTTGCAGTGCGACAGGCGGACGGTGAGGCCCAAGAGGATTGCTACAGCAATGAAGGTTGCCCCCCAGGCCGCCACCGACAGCGTCACCACCATCCTGTTGGTCATGATGGTGGCATATCGCAGTGGGTTGCAGATGGCTACGTAGCGATCGAAGGCCATGATCATGAGCGCAGTGTGATTGATGTTCGCATAAAGGGTAACACAGAAGGCCTGAACCACACAGTCAATATAATGAATATAGCGCTCTGAGTGTGGCGTGAAAACATGTCTGAGGACGTGAGGTGTGACAGCTGAGGCCCCAAAGATGTCATTGACACTCATGTTGAGGTACAGCAAATACACGGGCTTGTGGAGATTCCTGTTCAGAAAGATCAGCGAAACCAAACTGATGTTTGACACCATAGCAAAGATGTAGATGAGGAGGAGGATGATGAAGGCAGGGATGGTGGACTGTGGGGAGACGTTTAACCCCTCCAGGAGCAGGATGCCATCACCTAAAGTCTGGTTTTCCATTAATGTTGAAACCTATATGAAGACATGTACAATATTTATATGTATATACATATAAATTAGGGCTGTCAGTATTAACCTGTTGATCAAGATGTGATTAAAGTTGTGTGCAACTATTTTGTCCCTTTGATGCACCTTTACTTGTAGTCCTGAATGTCTCCTTTCACTTTGAAAAACTCCCAGACGGCTCAGTGGACAATTCAAAAATAATCTGGACCTTGTGTCAAAGTAAAAATATTCATTCATTCATTCATTCATTCATTCATCCATCTTCTAACCACTTCGTCCTCTTGAGGGTCGCGGGGGGGGTGGAGCCTATCCCAGCTGACACTGGGTGAGAGGCAGAGTTCACCCTGGACAGGTCACCAGACTATCACAACCATTCACACTCACATTCACACCTACGGACAATTTAGAGTCACCAATTAACCTGCATGTCTTTGGACTGTGGGAGGAAGCTGGAGCACCTGGAGGAAACCCACGCTGACACAGGGAGAACATGCAAACTCCACACAGAAAGGCTCCCATGCCCGGGATCGAACCGGCAACCCTCTTGCTGTGAGGCGAGAGTGCTAACCACCACACCACCGTGCCGCCCCAAACTAAAAATATGATAATCGTAATAATCAGACTGATGTCGGAGGGTAACCGCATCACTAAAGATGCCAAAGTGTTATTTTGTAGTGAGTGAACCTGTGGATGAAACTAAATCAAAGAAGTTAACTACAAAACAACTGACTGCAGACCTGTGTTTGAAGTCCTGTGTGTGATTTATCCTGGCTTCATATGAGTAGAGAGAAACTGCTAATGTATACAATGTAAAATGCCATAGGCTTGTGCTAATATCGGTAGCATGTTGTATGCATGTTTGCTCGGAAAACGTGTATAGTATAAGACAGTTGTTTTGTCAGTGAACCTTGTGAGCTGTAATTGAGCCGAATTTTGTAACGTTACCTTTGTTAGATGTTGCTGTTTTTAGTGATTTCATATGAGTGGAGGAAAACTCTGCTAGCTGCTAGGCTAATTCATACAATGTCAAATGCCATAGGCTTGTGCTAATAATGTTAGCATGTTGTATTTGTGGGGACAATGTGTCCAGATAAAGACAAGTGTTTGTCTGTGAATGCTGCGAGTTATAGTGAAGCTGATTTGTGTTTGAAACTGTCTCTATAAAGCCATGTTTAATGTGTGTTTAATGTGTGTTTAACATGTTTAATGTGTGTTTAATGTGTGTTTAACATGTTTAATGTGTGTTTTGAATCAACTAAACTTTACAGCACTTCACAGAAACTCCACCACCAAGTAGTGCTGGTGTAACTGCAGAGTGACACAGACACACCACCGCACAAGTATATCATGTATCATGTAAGAGGACGTCCTCAGGTGGACATGTTGTGACCAGTCACATGTCTTAACGTCCGGGGGAACAATAGTTTGACGCGTACAGGACCTTAATGAATCAGAGAAAGACACTGAACTGGAGCTGACGAGGCTGTGACATTAACCTGAGATCACTGGATGTCAGTGAGTCATCACAGTTATATCAGAGTAACTGAACTTTCTCAACTGGAACAAACAAACAAACAAATAAACACACAAACAGCGTATTTGACAGGATAAGCACTGTGAAGTTGTCTCCCTCCTCTGCGTCCTGGTTTCAGACCACACTGTTGCAGCAATGCAGCTCTGATTTGAAATAAATCTAAAAGTCAAAGATCATAAAGTCAATTTCTTTGCATTCATTTGATTCCCAGTCAAAACACTCTGGTCAGAACTGTTTCACTCTGATAATATGGATTTTAAAACTGTTTTAAAATGCAAAATAATGGAATTTTACACGTGATTAATCACAATTAAAAAAATGAATCATTTGACAGCCCTAATATATATATCTGTGTGTCAGACTTGAAGACAACAGCAGATGAAGTACTCATGTGGGTTGCAGTATCATGGTATCCAGGAAGGTGCTCTTTGGTCAGGAAGTGTAGTACATCTTGAAAAAAACAAAATCCAAGGCAACTCTTCTCTGGTGCAAAAGTTAATAGGCCTTTATTAAATGGCTAGTTCATGATGAACATTAAAATCACCAACATGTTTCGGCCATGCTCACTGGCCTTCATCAGGCCCTGATGAATTGCACCAGAGAAGAGTTGCCTTGGATTTTGTTTTTTTCAAGATGTTTTTTTCAAGATATATCTGTGTGTATATGTCAGTGTAAGTGTCAGTGATAAAACAACAACGAGCATTACATTACACAACATGACAGCTGAGATGCAAACAGTCACAAACAGGGATGGTGATACAGACCTTATTAAGCCCACCAGTTGTTGGCCAGATGTCACTGAACTTCAATCTGTTCATTAAAATTCAGTGGTTTTCCCATCAGTTCAGTCACATTACAGTCACATTACATATAACGACCCCAGTGGTTTCCATTCAAAGACATACACAGATTTTAAACATGACGAGAGGAGAGCTCTGGAGAAAACATCACACAACAGTAACAGCTGAGTTAAAAACCATTTCAGACACGTTCTTATAAAGACAACAAGTCAAAACTTATTTTTAAACTATCAACACTTTGATTGTCGGCGTGAGTCGTCAGCTTCACTGAGAGCAACATTTCTAAAAGCTGTGAGAGTGAATGTAAAAGCGTCTGCACTCCCCACACGTCTGATTAAATCCTCCACCTCGGTGAGCACGCTGTAAAATGTTAAAGCATCTGTCCACATCACTGTTTCTGATAAGTTACATTTACAGACATGTATAGCTGCATGAAGCACGCTCCACCCTCCAGCCTCCACCCTCCGCCCCAGACCAGAGCTGGAACAGCTGCAACTCTTTTATTTAGAGCAGCGGAGGCCTTCAGCTGCAGCATCACATGCTCAGGTCATCTGTCACCTGGCAACCAGCGACTCAGCATCACCTGTGTGTCTGTGGTGATGAAATCAAAATTTAGAAATACTTTATTGATCCTGGAGGGGAAATTGTGATTTGTTACAGTCGCTACGATGTGAAAAATAGAGAATTATAGGAAGTAAAAATAAGAGTATAAAATAGAAGTATATAAATATGAAGTAATAAAAAATAAAAATAAAAGAGCACATTATGCTTCAATGTTTCACACTAAGGTATTAAGAATAAAAATATCTTCACTGTGTTGAGTCTGTAAGTGTGTAAAAATATACAGATATGTACACTGTGCTACATTACACTGTATAAACTAATGTTATATTCAGAAATATGTATTAATGAATTAAATTAAAATGAATACAATTGAAAACAACATATAGTTGTGATATATAATGAAAAACAAAATGAGGAAGCACATATTCATGCAAACAAGTTGATTAATGAGCCACAATTAAATTTCTACATCTCCAAACATATAATATGGATAAAATGTATAATTTCACTTCCAACAGACATTTCAATTCTGTCACACAGAAACATTTGGTAAGAGAGTGGAGGGCGTGATTTCCCCGGGGCAATGCGAATGGTCAGGATGTGGTTGAGAAAAGAAGCATTGTCATGATGGGACCTGATGACATGATGGCACCTGATGACATGATGGCACCTGATTACATGTTGGCACCTGATTACATGATGGCACCTGATTACATGATGGCACCTGATGACATGATGGGACCTGATGACATGATGGCACCTGATTACATGATGGCACCTGATGACATGATGGTACCTGATTACATGATGGCACCTGATGACATGATGGGACCTGATGACATGATGGCACCTGATTACATGTTGGCACCTGATGACATGATGGCACCTGATTACATGATGGCACCTGATGACATGATGGGACCTGATGACATGATGGCACCTGATTACATGATGGTACCTGATGACATGATGGTACCTGATTACATGATGGCACCTGATGACATGATGGGACCTGATGACATGATGGCACCTGATTACATGATGGCACCTGATGACATGTTGGCACCTGATGACATGATGGCACCTGATGACATGATGGCACCTGATGACATGATGGCACCTGATTACATGTTGGCACCTGATTACATGATGGTACCTGATGACATGATGGGACCTGATGACATGATGGCACCTGATTACATGATGGCACCTGATGACATGATGGTACCTGATTACATGATGGTACCTGATTACATGATGGCACCTGATTACATGTTGGCACCTGATGACATGATGGCACCTGATTACATGATGGCACCTGATGACATGATGGGACCTGATGACATGATGGCACCTGATTACATGATGGCACCTGATGACATGATGGTACCTGATTACATGATGGTACCTGATTACATGATGGCACCTGATTACATGTTGGCACCTGATGACATGATGGCACCTGATTACATGATGGCACCTGATGACATGATGGGACCTGATGACATGATGGCACCTGATTACATGATGGCACCTGATGACATGATGGTACCTGATTACATGATGGCACCTGATGACATGATGGCACCTGATTACATGTTGGCACCTGATGACTTGATGGCACCTGATTACATGATGGCACCTGATGACATGATGGGACCTGATGACATGATGGCACCTGATTACATGATGGTACCTGATGACATGATGGTACCTGATTACATGATGGCACCTGATGACATGTTGGCACCTGATGACATGATGGCACCTGATGACATGATGGTACCTGATTACATGATGGCACCTGATGACATGATGGCACCTGATTACATGTTGGCACCTGATGACATGATGGCACCTGATGACATGATGGCACCTGATGACATGATGGGACCTGATGACATGATGGCACCTGATTACATGATGGCACCTGATGACATGATGGTACCTGATTACATGATGGCACCTGATGACATGATGGGACCTGATGACATGATGGCGCCTGATGACATGATGGTGCCTGATGACATGATGGGACCTGATGACATGATGGGACCTGATGACATGATGGCACCTGATTACATGATGGCACCTGATGACATGATGGCACCTGATTACATGATGGTACCTGATGACATGATGGGACCTGATGACATGATGGCACGTGATGACATGATGGCACCTGATTACATGTTGGCACCTGATGACATGATGGTACCTGATTACATGTTGGCACCTGATGACATGATGGCACCTGATGACATGATGGGACCTGATGACATGATGGTACCTGATTACATGATGGCACCTGATGACATGATGGTACCTGATGACATGATGGCACCTGATGACATGATGGCACCTGATGACATGATGGTACCTGATGACATGATGGGACCTGATTACATGATGGCACCTGATGACATGATGGCACCTGATGACATGATGGTACCTGATGACATGATGGCACCTGATGACATGATGGCACCTGATTACATGATGGTACCTGATGACATGATGGTACCTGATTACATGATGGCACCTGATGACATGATGGTACCTGATGACATGATGGCACCTGATTACATGATGGTACCTGATGACATGATGGTACCTGATTACATGATGGCACCTGATGACATGATGGCACCTGATGACATGATGGTACCTGATGACATGATGGTACCTGATGACATGATGGTACCTGATTACATGATGGCACCTGATGACATGATGGTACCTGATGACATGATGGCACCTGATGACATGATGGCACCTGATGACATGATGGTACCTGATGACATGATGGTACCTGATGACATGATGGCACCTGATGACATGATGGCACCTGATGACATGATGGGACCTGATGACATGATGGCACGTGATGACATGATGGCACCTGATTACATGATGGCACCTGATGACATGATGGTACCTGATGACATGATGGCACCTGATGACATGATGGTACCTGATGACATGATGGCACCTGATGACATGATGGCACCTGATGACATGATGGGACCTGATGACATGATGGCACGTGATGACATGATGGCACCTGATTACATGTTGGTACTTGATGACATGATGGCACCTGATTACATGTTGGCACCTGATGACATGATGGCACCTGATGACATGATGGCACCTGATGACATGATGGTACCTGATTACATGATGGCACCTGATGACATGATGGCACCTGATGACATGATGGTACCTGATGACATGATGGTACCTGATTACATGATGGCACCTGATGACATGATGGTACCTGATTACATGATGGCACCTGATGACATGATGGCACCTGATTACATGATGGTACCTGATGACATGATGGCACCTGATGACATGATGGCACCTGATGACATGATGGTACCTGATTACATGATGGTACCTGATGACATGATGGCACCTGATTACATGATGGCACCTGATGACATGATGGCACCTGATGACATGATGGTACCTGATTACATGATGGCACCTGATGACATGATGGTACCTGATGACATGATGGTACCTGATTACATGATGGCACCTGATTACATGTTGGCACCTGATTACATGTTGGCATGTGATGACATGATGGCACCTGATTACATGTTGGCGCCTGATTACATGATGGTACCTGATGACATGATGGCACCTGATGACATGACGGTACCTGATTACATGATGGCACCTGATTTCATGATGGCACCTGATGGCATGATGGTACCTGATTACATGATGGGACCTGATGACATGATGGCACCTGATTACATGATGGGACCTGATGACATGATGGTACCTGATTACATGATGGCACCTGATGACATGATGGCACCTGATTACATGATGGGACCTGATGACATAATGGCACCTGATGACATGATGGGACCTGATGTCTGCACATGTGTTTATTGTCTGTGCTCTGCAACATGGAAAATAGAGACTGTGACATCCAGACAGTCTGAATCTTTTTTTGTTCTGTGTGAGTCGTCTGTTGTTTCGAAGTGCAGACATGACAGAATAAATGAGAGGTTTGATCTCATCCTACCAACACTTTTTTTCTCCAACTCTATTTATTGTTATTTTTTAAAGCAGAACAGTGGCAGTGGTAAAAAAGTGAAAGCAGAATTTCTGATATAAAAATATAGAAAATATTAAACAAGTCGAAACTCAAGGCGACTGTAAACAGGAGGATTTAGCAGGATGTCAGATTGACCATGTTTTCTGTCATTTAAACTCAACTAGTCAGGGGAATAACTTTAAAGTGTCCAGGTGCTGGCAGCAGCACGGGGATGAAGCCAAACACCAGTCATCTGCACACACTGTGATGCCACACAGCTGGTTCAATTCTTGTGTGGCCATCAGCAGTGATGTGGTGGTTCACTGTTACACTGTGATCTGTAGCCTTTAGCTTTTAACTATCTTTGTGTTTTTAACCTGTTGTTGCTGCTGAGTCAGTTTGACATCCTGGATATATCCTTCAGACACAGACTGCAGACCCCTCTGTCCAACTCATCCTCACTGTGACCTCGTCACATGTCCACGTTTGGTCATGGACTTTCCACGTCCACATATGACGTCCAAGGTACCCTGGGTGTGTTGGTTGTTGACGTTCTGGGACGCCGTGTCAACTTCAGCCTGTTACATGCATTGTCTGTTTTCAAAATACACTTCTGTTTTCACAGGAAATGTACAGTTTGCATACAGTCTCTTTCAAAATAAAAGCACTACGTCAGTACAACACAGCAAATTGACTTCAACAACACACACATGGTTGGGTTTGGGACAAAAAGTTTGGCTTTAGAATCTTACAGGATGTGAACACCACTGTCTCAGGTGAAAGTCGTAGTAGCTTGTTGGACCCTCCCACCTGCCCTTCTTGGACTTTCACCGCCTTAACTTTCATCTTGTCCTGCTGTGTTTCCCTCTAACGCAGCTGGGCGCTGTTAAACTATAAAGGAACCAGCCACGTATCATGCCAACGTTACAGGACGCCTTTTTTCGTTGGTTTCTGACGGAAGTCATGGCCCAAGCACCAAATTTCAACATCTTTGGAGTGAGACTGGACCCCTCTGTCTGCTGCTCTCTGGAATCAGTATTTAATTTTTTACATGTATGATAATATGTGTTCAGGGAGAGCAGTTAGTGAATGTGGGCTCCATGCTCACTCCAACAGCTTGTTGGACCATCACAAAGGGGCGGGGCTTAGCAAAAGGTCAAATATGTTGGTTTTCAGACATTTAGATTTTGAAAAGTCAAAGAACTTTCTCTGGCATCTCTACTTTTTTGCTGCATTAAAAACGTACGTCCAACTGAACTGTGACCTTTGTCAACCGTTACACCCCTAATGTACATGTATGTGTGTTTGTATGTTTGTGTGCATGACGCGCTTTGTAACTTTGTTTTAAAAGTGCTTTATGAATAAATAATTATTATTATAAAGGAAGCTATTTAAAACATATTACTTCAGACTTGAACTATACGTGTCAACATTATTCAAAATGAGGAGAAAGAAGAAGCTTCAGGACAAACAGACGAGCAGATAAATAATTCATGTATTTTGAAAGTTATTTGTGTTTATGTTAAAATGATGGTAAAACCTTTTTGGACTGAAACAGCTGTGACAGGAATTTTCGTATCTCTTTGGACTGCACGCCGTAGATGATGGGGTTAAGGCCTCCGGGGATGATGTGGAACAAAATGGCAGCAAGTTTTCTGTAGTCTGAGTGATGAGGGAAGCGGTGCAGGATGATGCAGACCATTCCAGAGAAGAACATGATCAGATAAACAAAGAGATGAGTGCTGCAGGTCTTTAAAGCTTTACTGTTCAGAGACTTGTTCTTACTCATCAGACAGACGACTGTGATCTTAGTGTAGGTGAGAACCATGGTGCCGATGGAGGACGAGAGCAGGACGACAGTGAAGGTGAGGCCGTAGACGTTATTGATGAACACGCTCTCACAGGAGAGTTTGAATAAAGAGGCGTTGTCACAGTAAGGGTTTGTGATCAGAGTCCTGCATCGGTTCAGCCGTACGGTCAGACCCAGCAGAATCCCCACCAAAACCAAAGCCACTCCCCAGGCAGACACCGTCAGCTTCATCACCATCCTGTTGGTCATTATGGCGGCGTAGCGCAGGGGGTTACAGATGGCCACGTATCTGTCAAACGCCATGATCATGAGCACAGTGTGAGCAGCGGTCCCGAACATGTGTGAGGTGAAGGCTTGGACCACACACGCGTAATAACTGATGAGGCGCTCAGACGGAGGCTTCAGCATGTCAATCAGCAAACGCGGCACCAGGAGAGAGTTCCCGAGGATGTCGTTAACCGGCAGGTTGCAGAACAGCAGGTACATGGGCTGGTGGAGGCTTCTGTCGATGACAACCAGGACGATAATGCCGATGTTGGCTATGATGATAATAATGTAGGAGAGGAAGAAGAAGAAAAAGACGGGGTACACTGACACCTCTGTGACCTTCATGCCCTCCATCTGCAGCGTGAAGCTGTTGAACGTGTCGTTTCCCATCAACCTGAAACAGAAAAGGGAAAAGACGCTGATATCTTTAAAACCGAGACAAAAGACGGACCCAAAAATTAGCAAAAATATGAGTAAAAAGTTACAAAAAAATGCCTTAAAAAAGCATCAAAAAAGAAAAAAAGGAAATGACCTGAAAAAAGTGCTTAAGAATAATAATTCTGTGACGAAATTTAAACATATACTTATGATAATTATAAATAATTTTGTGGACATTTTTCCATAGATTTTTTTCAAATCTACTGATTTCTTGCAATTTGCATAACGTTGAGTGCCAAGCTGCTCATTGCCCCATGTTTTCAAAAGAAATGAAACCAGTATGCTGACAGTTCAAAGGTTAAATACTTGTGAAAGGCATCTGAACGCAGCACAGAGAAAGTGATGTCAACCAGGCTGATGACCTACATTAACCCTTTGAAACCTGAGGACATTGGCTTGAGAGGAAGTCAATGAGCCACTTCAGAAGAAATGACCCAAAAATTAGTGAGGAAAAAAAACTTTGCCTACTTCTACTAATTTCTTGCAGTGTGTCAAGTTGCTCAGTGGCTTTTTTCCAGGATATTTTCAGAGTAAATGAAATAAAGGGTGAAATACAGGAGACAGAACAAAAAAGTGATGTTGATCCATATGCAAATGAGACACCATCTAATTAAATATTTGCTCATTTTCATACATTTCCTGAAAATAAATCTGAACACAACAAAGCCAAACTCAAAATACTTCATGTTGTCGACATATTAAAGTCAAAGGTTTTTACAGAAGACATTTTGTATATCTCTTAAATCATAAAATAGTGTCAACAGCCATTAACATTTGGTTCTATTTGACCATGTTTTCATGGATAAAAAGTTGTATAAACCAGGCTGTGAATGATACATGAACAAACTCACCTCTGTAAAGACCTTTAGAATACAGACAGGAATGAAACTGTAAAGTCTGGTGGATGTGAGAGCTGCTGAAGAGCAGATTTATGAGAAAATGGACATTAAAAATATTTTAACATTTTTAGACCAACAAAGAAAAGAAAATGAGACACTAGGGTCAAAATTTAAACGAATAGCTTCCACAGTGTAACGTCTCTGGTTGATGACTTAAATGAAGGCAGTTAAACTCAAACAATTATTTTATATTGACATGTTAAGGTTAAATAATCAAACAAGACATTATGTATTTAAACATGTTCTTGAGTTTGTTTTTTTATACATTTTCAGAACAGAAATCTGAACTAAAATTAACCTAAACATGTTTTTTGGAAGCAAAATTAGCTGAAAATCTCTCTGAACTGACCAGTGCATGAAAAACCTGTTTTCACCTGTGGTGTCTCAACTTAAATAATTAAAGCATTTAAATATTACCTTTAATTTCTCTGGCCGTGCCTGCAGTCACCAAAAACAGTCGACCTGCTGCCGGAGGAACACAACCTCTGTGTCACTTTTTAAAAGCGATGGTGACGTAACATGGAGCTGGGAGCTGTAAACAACACTGATGAAGCGACTGATGACGTCGGCAGTTCTTGTTGTTGAATAATGTAAATGTGACGGTGTCGCTGAGAAGTTGAAGAAAAGTTTCTGGGGGTCAAATATAAGGATGATTTACAGCAGGTGAATGTGACCTTCAGGAGACAGAAGAACTTTTAAACAGGCTGCAGGAAGAAAAGCTGCTTGTTTTAAAGTCAAACTTGAGTTCTGTCAGTTTCAAACCAAATATAAAAGAAATATATGTAATAATTCTACAGTCTGTCCTCAGGATTGACCTTCAGACGTGTTTCACTACAGACTGCTGCTTACTGATGACGTGTTCGTCAATCCAAAGGACTCTTTAGTATAAACTCTTCCTTTCTGCTGCTTTTAAGGAAACTTTATAACTGTCTTCAACTTTTTGATGCCAG
Source organism: Epinephelus lanceolatus (assembly GCF_041903045.1). Lineage (NCBI taxonomy): Eukaryota > Metazoa > Chordata > Actinopteri > Perciformes > Serranidae > Epinephelus > Epinephelus lanceolatus. The sequence continues at coordinate 43,379,537 of NC_135744.1, read as the reverse complement.
CCATCATCTCATGCCGCCACCACAACTTTAACCTGCACGACTTGTGGCCTTACCACAGGGCAGAACATGGAGGCCGGTGTAATGTCTGGCCCAAATGTTCTCATCAGCTCATCAAGTATCACCGCTTTGTCGGTGCATCAACCAGCCTGTTCTTGTTCCAAACTTGTCAGATACCACTGATCTGTTGGTGATTTCAGAGTCAGACACCAACGCCTAAAGCAGATGATACGCTGCTGGTCAGCCAGACAGCACCCATTCTCGGAACCCATCGGCTGTATTTGGCGTCTGACTCCCGGCAGACGGCGATACAGCCTCTGGGGGCAGAGCCCTGATTTTTTTCATTTGATTTGGGCAGAGGAGGCGAATTTCTGTTTCCAACTTCCATTTATATTTAAGTAAATATGCTGAACCATTGCGATGGATTCAGAGTTTGTAGTGACAGCAATTATGTTCCGCCTTGTTAGTTCACCGCACGGAGTGTTTAACCTGGCAACAACTGCAGCCGGCTCTAACGTGATTGGTCAATATCACACGGACTACAAACAGCCTACAACCGGAAACCAGGGCTCTTCCGCTCTTCCTCCGGAGGCAAGATCTCCAGGGTTTGCCTACAGACTCTACATTCAGTGAATGTAGAGTCTGTATATAGAGACTAGACAGCACCTGTCTCCAGCCAACCTGTGTTCTTATGTGGAGTTTCACTCTTTATGCTACTTCTTTACTCTCATCAGCACATTCATCATGTGACCACAGACTCCTTGATTACGTGGGTTATAATTGAATTTCTGATGCATTACTTTTTGTAGGGTTATGTACCAACAGGGCATGAAAGGCCGTCTCTGTTTGACCATCTGGGGGAGAACATTCTGATCCTGTTAGCTTCCATTCGGCTGTTCATCTGTTGTCACGCAGCACTAGCACTGTGACGGAGTCTTCACTGGAACTGTAGCAGAGTTACAGTCATTGATGAGTGCAGGTGTTTGACGTGTTTGGAATCTGAGATGATGGGTCAAGAGTTGCTCCATCCATTTGTCTGAGACAGTCAGTACGTCTCCAGTCACAGTGAAATGGAGCCACAGTCCCAGCTGGACGAGGACATCTAACTGGTCTACTGTCCTTGTCCCAGTATACAAGCACGGGAGGGGAATCCATTTATTGAGCCAAGTATGTGCGACTCCTCTACGATAGGTGGAGATATGCCCCCTTTCAGCTTGTTAGTATTGGACCTTTTTCCTGTTGACCTATTACGTCACAGACCAAACAACGGACAAACAAGTTAGCTACGGTTAGCTAGCAGCTAACTGCTACCATGGTGGACAACTTTACAGCTCTGTACGTTTGGTCCGTCCAAAAAGTCACGGCTCTGGATGTAGATTTCTCCATGTTGTTACCGGCTTCTTCTTCTCTTACACATTTAATGCTATTGGACTTCCGGGTCAAAGCCCGGGGCGGAAACTGTGGAGCATGCTCAGAGCGCCTCGGCCAGTTTGGGTCTGATTGACTGTATACATGCAGGAGTCACATGATCTGGGTGTGTTAGTCCCACTGTGACACATTCACTGCAGGACCATTTCACTCACACTGACATGTTTACAGGGATTTTAAAAGACTGACACAATGAATCATTTTCTCTACAGTCACAAACGTCCTGAGTGTCCTTCTTGCACAGGGCACAGACTGAACCTCGGGGTAATGAATCAGTCGGAGGACTGTAGGTGAGGTTACCTGGAGGGTCAGTAGGTGTTTCTATCTGGCAAAGAGATGGTTAAAGTCTCATGAGCCGTCTCACATAACGGAAACATGGTTTGAGTTAAAGGTCAGAAACATAAAAGAAAAGCTTGTGGATGCTTTAGTGAGGTCAGAGCTCTGAGGCCATCCCTGCTGAGTAATGTCATGTAAATAAGACCTCACTGTTTCACCACTGATGTTTGTTTGCTGTTGTTAAGGTGACTATTTTGTTAATTGGTACCATCAGGAACTCTGCAGGGAAGTCTGAGCTCACCCCGACCTCCCAGCACACCACCAGCTGAACTCAATCAGCAGGCTCCTGTGAGGAGGAAAGTTCCTCTGGTTAGACTCAGCAATAACACAGAATCACCAGGAGGCTCCAGCAGCTCCAGTCGCCCCGCAGCGTCTTTACTTTTTAATTATCACCAGACTTTTGTTTCAGGACTTTTCTGGCAACTCTGAGAAAAGATTTTAAACATCACAGAATGACACAATCAGAGTCATCAGTTGCACCTGATGACTGATCGATCACAGCTGGTGGGAATCTGTATCTGCTCTGATGATACTATTCATCTCGTTTTTGCACTTTGAGCACTTTCCTGTGCCCAGATACTTTATATAAATATATATGTGTTTGCATTGGTCTCAACCTGTGGAGCTCTCTGTGGCTTTATAGCTCAGTTACATCGGTGTGCACATGTTTATTGTGCCGAAGCACTCAAGACAAACTGTTTTGTCACCCCAAGTAGGTCGACTTTCACAGCAGCCCAAAGACTTATGAGTCTGGACATTTGTGAAGGAACATTCATTTTATTTGCAGCAAAGTGTGTTTTACTGTGACTTAATGAGGACAGTAGTTCAGTGAGAGAAATAAATGTGAAGGCTGCATGGTTGTCTGTCTGTCTGTCTGTAGACTAACATATAACATGTACTGTTTGAATAAAATGTCATGAATGGGTGAAAAAAATACCTACTACCCTCAGCTTGACCTTTGACCTTTGAAGAGTTTTTTTTAAGTTGTTTAAAGAATCAAGAAGCGGTGTGAGCTGGCTGGTGATCATGAAGTATATTTGATTATCATATTTATTTCTTCTGACAGCTGAAACAAGAAGTTGCTGATTTGTTTTAATTGTTGTCACTATTCTTAATAAACGTGTGACTGAACAGTGTCACACTGATGTGTGTCTGGTCCCTGTGTACCTGTGTTATCAATGGGCTGCAGTGAGCGTGCTGGAGGCCTCACAGCTCCCAGGTGTGTCAGTGACCAACAGGTTAATAGAATTACAGCTGCAGTGAGGCGTTCAGGGGCCGACGGACAGGGAGGCGCTCTCTGTCAGTCCTCTCACACTTGATCCATCTCATCAGCTCCTGCAGGAGTGTTTTTGTCATCATTATGATTCATGTTTGGTATTTCTCACACAAACACAGCTCCAAGTGTTTTATACTGAAACGTCCAGCTGTTTTTAAGACACCAGACATGTCGCTGTTTTTCCAGCCAGGATGGTGCCACAGAGACCAGGTACCTGGACCTGATCCAAAACATAACCAAGTGTTTTTTGTGCCTAAACAGAACCACATGTTCAACATGTTCGTCCTCACTGTGACCTCGTCACATGTCCACGTTTGGTCATGGACTTTCCACGTCCACATATGACGTCCAAGGTACCCTGGGTGTGTTGGTTGTTGACGTTCTGGGACGCCGTGTCAACTTCAGCCTGTTACATGCATTGTCTGTTTTCAAAATACACTTCTGTTTTCACAGGAAATGTACAGTTTGCATACAGTCTCTTTCAAAATAAAAAGAGAACTTTAACTTCTTGGTGTCCCATAACGTCAACAGCCAACGTACCCAGGGTGCTTTGCACGTTGTATGTGGGCGTCTATGACCAAACATCAATATGTGATGAGGTCGCAGTGAGACTGTTGAGTTTAACTGACCTGCTTCATAATAATAATAATAATAATAATAATAATAATCTGTGGTTTTAGAAACGCACAAACATCTCTTCTGATGATTGAGTTTGTTTCTTCAGGTGTTGTCAGCACGTCATGTTTGCAGCTCTGTTTTTTCACAGTTTGATGTAACGTTGGATCGTTCCTTACAGGATGTCAGAGAGGATCCCAGGAGCTTTCATTACCAGCTGTAATCAGTGCGATCCTCTGAGCTCTGATCAACATATAGTCCTGCGCCGCTCTGAGCTCCCAGAGGACTAATTACCATCAGAAACTGTTGATAAGTGTTTTGTAAGGAAGCAGCTCACAGTGGACCTCATTAATGATCTCTGGTGGACCATCAGGGGGCAGTGTCGTCCCCTGAGCTCCCAACATGCAACAGTTTCAACAAACTTTGTAACCACAAACAAACACAGTGAGCTCCTTCAGCACCTCTGCTCAAGTTTGATTCAACTTTTCACAAGTAACTTTTAACATTAGAAGTTTCAGCAGCACTGTGCTTAACGTGTGGTCAGATTTAGGCAGATAAAGCTTGGTTAGTGTTAGAAGATCATGTTCTGGCACAAAGTACCCGGTTTAGGGGTCACTACACCCGCAGGAAATACATCGATGTCTCTGAACAATAATCGCTTTTTGTGGCTCTCTGCTGACAGGAAAAAAGAGAGAGCGGCCTTGGTGCATAAAAAATGCTAGAAACGTGTCCCAGAACGTCAACAGCCAACACACCCAGGGTACCTTGGACATCGTATGTGGACGTGGAAAGTCCATGACCAAATGTGGACATGTGACGAGGTCACAGTGAGGATGAGTTGACTAGATTTGTTGTCTGTTGGTGTTGAACAGTCGTCTGCAGCTAAGCTGGCGTCTCTCCTAGCTGTAAGGCCATCCTCCGTCCTCCATCCTCCGTCCTCCATCCTCCGTCCTCCGTCCTCCATCCTCCTGACGACAAAGTCAGCTCATGGACTACGTCACTTTTGAAACGCTGGTATGATGTGTACAAAATGAACATGTGGTTCACAGAAATGTACAGTGCCAACATTTTCTCTGGTGACTGGGCTGATGACTTGAAACGCAGAATTCCCATGGAGTCGTCATGGGAAATCATTCGCAAACATTTTCAGTGTTGAGACACAAACTCTGACATGAAAGTGAAGAGAAGTTGTAACTCAGTGATCTTTAACTCCTGAACTCTTTTCATCAGCAGGTTCACGGAGAGATCTCAGTCACTCAGCAACAGCTGTTTTCACATCAGTCCGTCACCATGCAGATCTGAGGGAGGTCTGACTCTCAGCAGATGTGACTTTGTGTTCTCAGCCAGTGAAAACCTCCAGTTTGTTCTTGAGTGTCTGGGGACTCCAACAGGAAGTTGTGGAAAATGTTGTAAACAGCAGAAAAACCATCCCTGCGTGTTTTTAAGTTTCTCTAATTGGCCACAAAATCTTCTGGTTTCAGTTTCAGGGCTTCATGTCAGACATGTTTTGGTGGCTGTAAACAGAAACCCAACAATTACTCTGCATCATCTCTGCTTCATCACAGTAGCATCAGCAGATGTGACATCTGGAGGCAACATGAAGGATCTAACATCATGGACATAAAGATCTCACTGCAGCTGTGGAGCTGGATTCAGTTTAGTTTACGTCTCTCCGTCTGTTTGGTGAAAAGTTTCTGAAAGTGGCCGATGATCTGATCTGATGTGTTTCACACTTTATTTATCTTTCTGTTCTGATCAAACCCGAGAGAAGAGAAGAGAAGACAAGACAAGAAACGAGAGGAGACGAGAAGAGAAGAGAAGACAAGACAAGACAAGACAAGAAACGAGAGGAGACGAGAAGAGAAGAGAAGAGAAGAGACTCCTATTAATGACTTAAAAGTGAGAATAAGGAGTTCCATGACAGAGTTGGCTGTGATGTCCCAGCGGTTAAAGTTCTTTCACTCTGCAGACTGATGTCTGTTTGAGTTCAGTCCTCTGAAGGAGGAAAGTTTCTCTCAGTTGAACACCTGGACACACCTGCAGGGTGTTGTGATGTCACAACTACTGATGTGGAGGTCACAAACACTGATGGACGAATTCACAAAAACATCGTGCAGTTTGCTCCGTCTTAACGTCCTATTCACAAAGGATATTGTGCTAATGATATACCAGCGCAAACACGCCCACAAAGTTTGGCAGCTGAGTGCAGTTTGCCCCTGATTGCAATTAGCCACATGGCAAAGTTATTTTTTTTCACTTAACTGCGTGTGTCTATTAGCGCTGGTGTTAGTTAGGCTAATTAGACTTTGTTTGGCAAAATACTGAATACTGTATCCCCTCATGTAGTGATGTCTGCTGGTGAGTCAGTCTAACAGTGTCGGATGGGTTGAGGCTGTGGATTTGACCCAGTTTGACCACTTTATCACTATTCCCTCTCACTTGGAGCTGTTTTTTCGTTATCTTTTGAATTTAATATGAATTATGGAACCGTTTTTGTTCACGTTTGTTTCCCTCGTTTTGTAAAATAAATTACTGAAAGTTGCTTTTGAAGTGCGTGACAGAACGTCATGCGTTTTCAGAACGACCGCAGACTGTCACCTGTTCAACGCATCAGTATCTTCGCATGCCATTAAAGTAATAATGATTATAATAATAATGTCAAAATATTATTTACAGACTGATTTAACAGACGATCACTGCTGCTACGATCACTGGAAAGTCTGGGCGAGAGGCTTCCACAGAGGAGCGCCCAGTTTGCACCAGCTTTCTAAAGACGTTATTTACTTCACTCAAACTGCGTGTGGCTATTAGCGCTGGTGTTAGTGAATTAGACGTTGTTTATCAATCAGGCTCATTTGCATAGAAAGGGGCAATTTTTCCGCCAAATATATGCATATTACCTCATTTAAATACGTGCAAATAACACCGGAGCACCGAGACACAATCTGCTTGGCAGCGCAGTTAGTGGAGCATTTCAGCCTCTGTGCGTGCTTTGTGAATTAGACGTTATCTGTTTGCTCCATTTTTACCGGTTTAGTGGCCGCAAAAGCCACGCAATCGTTTTGTGAATTCAGCCCTCAGAGAGTAAAATGCACCCCCAACTGTGCTGCCAAGCAAACAGCATCTCGGGCCCCTGTGCTCTTCATACATACTTAAATGAGGTAAACTGCCTGCGTCTGGCCCAAAGTCGGCCCCTCTCTATATAAATGAACCTAACCTAACAGCGAGTCACCGTCACAGAGACGTGAAATTGTCGTCGGAAGGACTTTGGACTGACTTAACGTCTGAAAACATTAACATGTTGTTGTGGTTTTGTTCTCCATAGCTGACAACTAAATGTCATTATGCTATGTTGAAATAATGTTGCATGAAACGTTTGGAAAGACGTCAAATTTTGGTTACTTAGCAGCACAACTTAAAACCAACAAAATATCAACGTCACCTGTTGTCAGTATTCTGCATCAGCTGGTGCTGGCGTTAGACGCCATCCTGACGACAGATGAGAGGACTTTCTCAAACATCACTTTTCAGCAGATGCACCTCAAACATTACAGCGTGCAGGTCGCAGTAACGTTAGCTGTAATAGTGAGAAAGAAGAACACTTTGCATGACGGCTGTGATTTAAAGTTTTCAGGTGATTTGCTCCTTGTCGATGTGTGATGCCAGATTCTGAAGGCATTTTTGACACTAAACTTTGTAAATTTTGAAACTGTTCCAGACGCTCAGGAAATCAACCTGAAAAAGTGACTGACACACTGTCCTGTGACGTCCACAACTGGTGCAGGGGGGAACTGGAGCGTCATATTTAGACGTGTGTGTCCACTGACAAAGTGTCAGTATGTGACAGGTTGAGATGAGAACACATCCTGACACAACAGTCACATATAACAAATAACATTGGTCCTGTTCATACTGCACGGTGTGTAACGGAAGACAAAACCCACGGTCCTTATTGTGAACATGTGAAGGTTCATCTGCAGCTCAGACATTTAAATCATCCGTGCACGTCTCCAGAGTGTGAGCCTCGACTTCACCTCGAACAGTGTGTGGTTTTATGTAATGCATCTAAATATAATTTATTATGTCAAATATAAACTGACCTGGTGTTTTTATGTGAAATAATCTGAAAGTACCCTCAGCTGTCAGACACATGCAGAGGAAACATGACACATGAGATCATTTGAGTTGACTTTGGCGCCACCTGTTGATCACATGACGTCACCGTCAGCTCAGCTTCATCATGAAGAAACTTTCCATCAGTTTGTTTCCAGTTTTCAGCAAAAAGTCATGCGATAAAATAAAAAGTGTGTTTTACCATCAGCTGATGTCACGTGACGTCACGCCCCCACACATTCCCTCTGCTCTGTCATTTTCATTCATCAATTAATCGATCGAAAGAAACTTGATCAGCAACTGTTTGTTATTGTTTTGTTGTTTTTGATTCATTTCTAATATTCAGTGGTCAGTTGTGAGATTTTGCTGCTTTTATAATCATATATGTAAATTAAACATTTCAAGGCTTCAGGTTGGAATATACGAACAGCTGATGAGTATTTTTCTTTATTTTTCTTTTCTTTATTGTTATATTATTATTAATTTGTGGCTTTTGGTCAAAATAAACAAACATTTGATGACATCACTTTGTGCTGAAGGAAACTGAGATGAACATTTTTCACTCTTTTCTTATGTTTTAAAGAAAAATGAAAAACATAACCAGATTACTGGTGAAAATAATAATTGTTTCATGTTATTAAATTATTTTGGTGTGTTTTGCCTTCGTTCACGTCACAGTAGAAAACAACAGGACACATTAGTTCAGGTGAGGTTTGTACATGAACTCCTTGATGTTGTTTTAATGTTTAATCTTTCTGACAAGGAAACTTTATTTTTTAAACTAATGTTTTTTTCCATCAGATTTGATCTCGTCTTCATCACACATATGAAACAGCATTTTGTGGTAGTTCGGCCGAGGAGCAGGAGCAAGGTTCAACTCTTTTATACATGTTAAAATATATGAACACACTAGTTTCACAGCAGTAAGATGGATTCTTATAGTTTCACATAATATATCATTTTATTCTTTAGTTAAAAACAAACACACGCTGGCCAGCTGAGAGGACGTGTGGAAAACTCCTTGATAAAATGCATGTTAAAAAAAAACAACAACTTCACAATGTTTTCCTCTGAACTACTGAAGTGGCATAATTAATCATTTTGGTGGCGTATATGTAAGTTCATCATGGTTTATGTTATGGAAGATGAAGCTGAACACACTTCACTTCTGTTTACGTTCAATAATGTTCTCAAACACAACGGAGCTAGCTCGCCTTTTAGCCTCATTGTAGCCTGTAGCTCTGACTGCCTCTCTGGGCACCGCGTTCATGTGTGCGCGCTTGCTTTCGCTGGTCTCACGCTGGCTGGTTGGTGCAGCCTGGACCACAATGTGTGTGTTGCCATGTGCTGAGCCTGGGCTGCCTACAGAGACCGGACTTTTTCACAGCATATTCTGAGGACATGTAGCTAGCGGATCGTGAGGAGATGTTTGCTGTACGTGACAAAAACTTTTCAAGCTTAGGAAGACTTAGAGAGCCTTTAATACAAATGTGCAGTAAAGAAATTAAAAATGAAAAAAAATTCAAAGATCATGATGAGAAATTAAAAACACAGGATCAGGATCTGTTCTAGTTTACACACACACACACACACACACACACACACACATTCTTCTTCACTGTCTGAACCTGGTGCCTACATTACCCATAGTGCAACTGGGCCATCTTGAGTTTCTCAGATTCCTGCCTTTAACAGCCAGAGTTCAATCCCAATCCTCCCTCCTCCTCCTCCTCCTCCTCCTCCTCCTCCTCCTCCTCAGTGTGTGGGGCAACAGAGCTGCAGGACTCTCAGCTACTGACAGATCGGCTGTTCCTCCTCCTCCTCCTCCTCCTCCTCCTCCTCCTCCTCTTGCTCAGTGTGGGGCAGCAGAGAGGACTGGCAGCTACTGACGGAGCTTTACTGAAACACTGCGAGGGAAATCAGAGGAACTGACACGAGCTGCTGCTTTCACAGTGAGTCTGAATCATTTCACTGTTCTTACTGGGACTAATGGGAGTAATGGGAGTACTGGGACTGAGCTGCTTCAGCAGAGCTAGTTGGTGAAAGCAGGAGAGTCTGTGCTGCTTCTTCTCTCACTTTACAAACTGAAGTCAAACTGTGCAGAGCTTCAGGAGAATGAAGCTGATTTATTGACAGCTGTGACTGATGACTGAAAGCAGCTGCTGTGTTGAGGTTGTGTTTCCTCTCTGTATGTCTATAGGTACATTTGAAAAACATCCTGCAGTAGGTTGCAGCTTTGTGCTCCTGTTGAGACAAATAATAAAATGTCATAGCACGAGGCGTTGAGTCTGACAGAGACACCGTCGCTCTGCTGGGTTTGAAAATGTTAACATGTCTTAAAAATGATTTCACTTTATCTTCTGGAGCGACGTTCACTCAGTCAGTCATGATGAACTGAGACCACGTGGAGCTGAACTACATCAGACGAGCTCTGGTTTGATTCACCAAGTGATGATGATGATGCAGCAGTCAGATTCCTTCTTCATCCCGCAGAGACACAGTCAGCTTACTGGATGGTACTTTTTCGGGACCACTGAAAAAACAGAGTGACTGACAGAAGCAGAAAAACACGTCAGTTTCCATCATTCATACAAACATGCAGCCCAAAGTGCTTCACATGGCAAAATTAGGATGAGACAGACACAAAACTAATTCATTTTTAAAACCACAAACCAACCAAAACAGAACAAACTTACAAAACAGATGATTAAACTCCACAGAATAAAAAAAAGAGCAAAAAAAAAAACAAAACATAAAATAGAATAAAAATGAGCAGGAGAAATAAAAGTAGGTAAAAATTAATGGTTAAAACTTAAATATCCAGACTGTAATGTTACTCCACATTAAAAGCCAGATGAAGAGTGACTGAGTGCAGTTTTTCTTGCTGCTTTTGGTTCAGTTAAAAGAATTTTTTGTTATTTTTTTCTTCATTTAGCTCTAAAAAGTTTTTACCCGTCTGTATATTAATGTCAGCGTGACAGTCAACGAGAGCATGCAGTGCATTAGGGGCATTTGGTGTGACAGAGACATGCAGCTGTGTGTCATCTGCATAAAAGTAGTAATTAACATGGTGATGGCTACTAATGTTTCCAAGTGGAAGCATATATAACGAAAACAAAACTGGGCCAAGAATGCTTCCTTGAGGAACACCACATTTAATGCTATGAGTCTCTGATACATGAGCACCCCGGGTGACAAAAAACAGTCCGTCAGTTAAATATGTGAGGTTGTAACGCTGTCAGAGAGAAAACACACTGCAGCTCCTCTCATGGCCACTAGAGGCTGCTAAAAACACTTTATCAAAAATATTAGTCTACCTGTCGCCAGAGGAAAATGTTCTGCAAAGCACAAATATGTTTCATTTGCACATTTCATATATTTTATATGAACGATGTCATCGGGAGGTCGAGGGGATGTTGGGTGGAGAGACGCCTGCTGAGCTGCACTTCAACACCAACAAACTACTAAAGTGACAAGTCATGGCTGTCTCTCCTTCGCCGCCAAACAAAGGTGTGTTTTTGGTGACCCGTCGCTGTTTATTAAACAACGATAGTGCCAATTTTTTATTTTTTTTACCCATACATTGCTCCTGTGTTTTTGCGACCCATCCACCACCTGCCCCCCTACAGACCACCTGAGACCACTTCCTTCTTTACTCCTGTCACTGGTCACATGATCACAGCCTTCCAAAATATGTGGGTTATGTACAAAGCTCTCTGCTGTGGCTCAGTGTGTTAAAGGTCGTCTTGTTTTGGTTTCACTCTGCTGACATTCCTCCGCTGATAAGAAATCTCTTCCTCTCTGGAGGTTCGTCTCCACCTCTTTCATCTCCTCTCTCTGTTTTCCTGTTAAAAACAAAACAATTCAGCCCAAATCCAGAAATAATCACGAGACAGCGCCGCACGATGTGAAGGAAGACACAGATATGAAGATACAGCCATAAATATACACAAACTGTTTGATACTGACTTAAGTTTGTGAGCAAACCACAAAAACACATATTTAGGGATGTTTTCGATGTTTTCATCAGCCGCATGTTGGTACCTGCCAATTTTCCTTTTGACTGCCATCAGCCAATCAGTAAATCAGATGACATCACTGACGGCAGTGTTGGATGTTGTTCTGTCACGTCTCAGGCTACAGCGCAGATATGTCCAGACTGAGGGGCCGTGCACACGCAGCATTTTTAACTGGCTAGAAATCGCGAGGTCAGGCGCCAAGTGCCTTTTCTGTGCCGGCTTTCAAAAGCGCTGCGGCAGGTTGCTTCTGAGGTTGCTAAGCAACCCTAACAAGCATGGTATAGGCTGATCTTTTTCCAGGAGCTGTTTATAAGTGTGTAGGCCTGTCGTCTGTGGGACAGATGTAAAGCTCTGCCCTGCACTAACATGATCAACGTGTTTATCAGACTGAATATCCTCTACCTCCTCCACCTCGGTCACATCATCCGTCGTCACGGCCTCCGTTTCCACTGTTACGCTGACGACATCCAGCTCTACATCTCCACCAAATCCATCACCTCTCAGACCTACTCCACCCTCTCAAACTATCTCTCTGATATCAGACACTAGATGCAAACAAATCTCCTCAAACTCAACTACGACAAATCAGACTTACTCATAACTGATCCAAGTTCCCTCACCCTGGCAGCCAAAGACTTCCATCTCTCTATGGACAACTCCACTCTCTCCCTCTCCCCCCACTGCCTCAACCTTGGAGTCATCTTTGACAGCAATCTCTCCTTCAACCAACACATCAAGCAAGTCACCAAATCAGCATTCTACCATCTCAAAAACATCGCCCGCCTCCGCCCGTCTCTCTCCTTCCCTGCAGCTGAAACCCTCATTCATGCTTTTATTACATCTCGTATCAACTACAGCAACAGTTTCCCCTATGGCTCAACCTCCAGTCTCCTAAATAAACTTCAGTATATCCAGAACTCTGCTGCCCGCCTCCTCACCCACACCCGCTCCCGTGACCACATAACCCCTTACCGTATCCAATCCAAAATCCTCCTACTAACCCACAAAGCACTTCACAACCAGGCCCCCTCCTACCATAAAGACCTTCTCCACCCCTACACCCCTTCCTGCACCCTCCGCTCCTCTGTCCCATCGTCCCAGGAACAACAGGAAACTTGTTTGGGACAAACAGAGATCTTTCCAGAAACATTGTCGTGATGAAAGGACTCAGTAGTGTCAGAGGACGCAGCCTGTCGTTACATCGTGAACAACAAATCTGTGATGTCGTCAGCAGGAGGAGAGCGAGTTAGCGGCAGTAGCTCAGTCCAGGGGCCCTTGGGCTGGAAACCTGAGGGTCACCGCTTCAAGTCTCCGTACAGACCAAGCATGAAGTGTGGACTGGTAGCCAGAGAGATGCCAGTTTGTCTCCTGGGCACTGCTGAGGTGCCCTTCAGCAAGACACCGAACCTCCAACTGCTCAGGGTGCCAGTCCAAGGGCGACGTCCTCGCTCTGACAGCTCTCCATTTAATGCATCTTCTTCGTCTTCTTCCTCTTCTTTTTCTTCTTCTTCTTCTTGACGTTAGCTGTTAGCAGCTGATGGAGCTAACAGCTGACAGAGGTTACATTGAGTTACATTATGGTGCGTTTCAGCTCTGTTCAGTAAAAATAAGTCATTAAAAATATATAAATAATAAATATATAAATATATAAATATTCCATCAGCTGCTCAACAGAAGTTTTTTTACCTTGTTTCCTAAACTGTGACTGTGGAGTGTTTCTGCTGTGTGTGAAACTCTGCTGAGCTTTATCCTTGACTTGCTTGAATGGTGTCTCGGAGCTGTTGTGTGTTTAACCGCCATAAAAACATTTTCTCTCTCGTTTTTAACCCTGCAGTGTTTTTCCTGTTGGCCTCCATCCAAGCCTCAGTCCTTCCACCGCCAGCAGTTTTAACTCTCGCCTTATCTCCCTCCGCCTCTCTCTGTGTAAACACGCAGCACATGCTCGTACCTTCTTTATGCTCACACTGATTCCACAAAGCTGTTTACGCAGCATGAACATGAGGAGAATGTGGTGCTGTGCAGCTCAGCGTGTGTTCATGGTTCACGCTGTGTTTGTGTTCAAAGTTTGATACTTAAGTAAGTATAAAAGTTAGTGTGTTAAACAGTCACATGATCAGAGCGTGGGTGTTGACATGTACTTTGTGACTGCAGTAAATCCTCTGAGGTGATATCAGAGAGTGTGAGTTTGACCTGTGTTTGTATTTTACAGGTTTAGTTTTCCTCTTCTGTCTCTGCGTGGTGAAAACTTAAATCATGGGCGCCAACGACCTCAACATGAACTCTGACCCCGTGAGTTCATCACCTCCTGCCCGATCCCGGAGTCCCTTCAACAGCATCAAGGTTCGTCTCTGCTTCACATCCAGTGTTTGATGATTAGAAACAACTGATTCTACATGTGTTTGGTTTTAAAGGGGAATACTGTCTATCTGTCTCTCTGTCTACTGGGAGGATATTCTTTAACTGGAGTAAAAAAGGCCAAACGTTTTGAGCAAGAAATCAGAAAAAAAAAATTGAATTTTCACAAAATAAAAACAATTTTTATGTAAATTTGATCATTTGAGGCTTTTTTTGCCTGAAATTTAGAAAGATTCCAGATTCATCTCTGTACAGACGGATAAGCAGCACAATATGTCACATATAGTTCGAAACCCACCGTGTCGTGTATCTGTCGTGTTTCTTACAGGGAAAACTTTACTAACAGTGTTTTAAAAGCGACACAAGATAAGATCAGACCTAAGATAATGAAACATGTTGAATCTGTTACTGTGTTGTATAACTTGATATAAAACCACACAGCAGAACTTTGAACCACTCGACAAAATGTAGCTCTGGATCAACGACCCAAATGCAAGAAAAATTTTGGCTTTGTACATTTCTGCAAACAACTGATTCATTAATTTGCGCGTTATTATGAAGCAGATACGTCAACAGCTGTCTTTAATGTGTTGTTACGTTCAGACAAAGATCATGTTCAGTGGATGGAAAGAGATGATGGGTTATTAGAAACACAAAAGTTTGGCAGCATGAAATTACTACAAACATTATGTTGGGTGGCACAAGTGCTGCTGGACAAGTGGCAACAAGTTGCTAGGAAACAGCCATGTTTAGCAGCACGAAGTTGCTGAACACCAACAGTCTGACTGCCTTCAATCCTTCGACAGGTGATGTTTCCCTGGAAGAAGAGAAACCTGCTGACAGAAACAAGAGTTAGTCACTTCTTTTCAGTGGAACTTGTGTTGAGAGGCTTTGTTGCTTTCAGCTGAGCAGATTCCTCTGTTGTTTGTAACTTCACTTCCTCATGTCCATCCTGGAATTGTTCTCTGAGGCCAATGTTTCCTCACGACAGGTCGTGTCACGCAACTCTGATGAGTTCACTGTGTCATAAGTCACTTATTAGTTGTTGGTTTCGAAATTACACTGATACCTGCAGAGTCAAACCTGTCGGCCACGTTGTGTCTTTTTACTCATCTCCCTTTTTTCTCCTTCTTGCTCTCTGCAGTTCTTTGTGTTCTGCCACAGCCTGCTGCAGCTGGCGCAGCTGTTGGTGTCGGGCTACATGAAGAGCTCCATCTCCACCATCGAGAGACGCTACGGCCTCTCCAGCCAGAAGTCAGGGCTCCTGGCTGCTTTCAACGAGGTCAGTGCAGGACACTTCCTGCTCTTTGTTTACATCACTGCTACGCTTTCCTGCTGAACAGATCTCCCACTGAGTGTTTGTTAAGTGTAGTTTTAAGAGAAAACTTTCCACCAGCACTTTTTCTTTTCTTCTTTTGTTTTCAAAAACCTGTTTAACTCGGGATGAATACTCGGGTTTCCAAACTAGCAGTCTGCAGTCGAGTTGAATACCAGGAAGATCTCAGTGTTTTCTGTGAGGTCACTCTCCTGAGAAATATACCTGCAGTGTCATGACGTGTTTAGCATGTGTGTGTTTGCATACTGAAGAATGAGGTATACGCCGAAACAAAGATGTTAAATCATGTGTGTTTTCCACCTTAATATGGTGGACGTTTCGTAGGAACTGTTGTCCTCCTGTAGTATCACCAAACACATGTTTTCTAACATGTATACAGTGTTTTTAAATCAAACTTGGTTTATAGAGAGAAATGCTGTGATATATTTGTGTGACGTGATAATTTCACAGGACAACTACATTCTACTTAATTCTCAACACTGTCGTTGTCACGCTGCACGGGCTGTTGGTGTGACTGTGTGTCGTTGTGTGTGTCCAGGTGGGGAACACGGTCCTCATCGTGTTTGTGAGTTTCTTTGGAAGTCGAGTCCATCGGCCTCGGTACATTGGAGGCGGAGCTCTGCTGGCCTGCCTGGCCTCGTTGCTGATGGCACTGCCACACTTCCTGGGAGGACCGTACGAGTACACGGACCGCATCAGCTGTGAGATCAAACACACACACACACACACACATCCTGCCCAGCCTCTGGTTTCCTGTTTGCAGAATGAGCTTATCTTCCAGTTAGCGCACCTCATCATCAGTGGGCGTGTCATGTTCCACAGATCAGAAAGAGGCAATGGAGGAGGCAAGTGGGAAACTGTCAGAGAAGAGGGCATTCAGTGGTCGACAGCACGGTCTCATCCTCAGGTCATCATATACGCTATGTCACACCCCTTCAGCATGTGATACCAACACTGGAGGCAACGTCAGGCGTTTCTATATGATGCAGCTGGTCTCACTCTGAAGTTGTCAAAAACCAGCGCTTGGTCAGTGACTGACAGCGACAAAAAAAGCCGTCCTTTCACACAGGCATGATATTCAGCCAGTAGAGCAGCATCAGGGGGAAACGTGGAGGGACAACAATGAAAGTTAAGGTGGCGGAAGTCCAAGTAGGGTGGACGAGAAGGGTGGTGGTTGGGTCTAACAAAGATGGTCTTTCACCCAGGTGGCCGCTGTTCACTTCCTGTAAGGTTGTAAAGCCAAACCCTGTTCTTTTTTCCTAAACCCAACCATGTGTGTGTGTTTTTTGTTAAAGATATTTTTTGCCTTTAATGGACAGGACAGTTAAGTGTGAAGGGGGGGAGAGAGAGAGGGAGAGACATGCAGCAAAGGGCCACAGGCTGGACTCGAACCCAGGCCGCTGCGGCAACAGCCTTGTAGATGGGGCGCCTGCTCTACCACTAAGCCACCAACGCCTGTATGCAAACTGTACATTTCCTGTGAAAACAGAAGTGTATTTTGAAAACAGACAATGCATGTAACAGGCTGAAGTTGACAACCAAGAACGTCAACAACCAACACACCCAGGGTACCTTGGACGTCATATGTGGACGTCACATGTTAATGACCAAACGTGTCAACTTCAGCCTGTCGGTGGTTGTTAGACCCATCCACCACGCCTCCCACCTGGCTTACTCGGACTTCTGCTGCCTTAACTTTCATTGGCGTCCTGCAGCATTTCCCCCTGACACCGCCAGACGCCATTAAACATAATGGTGACCGGCTACACATCATACAGATGTGAAAGAACAGCTTCTTTGGTGTCTGACGCCAGAAGTCACTGACTGACTGGTGACGACTTCTGAGTGAGACCAGGTTCAGGGGTGACAGAGGACTTCTAAAGATAAATATCTCAACAACTATCAGACGGATTGCCATGAAATTCGGTTCAGCCATTCATGACCCTCAGATGATGAATCCTAATAAGTTTGGTGAGGCTCTGACTTTTATCAGACGTTAGACGTTACACATGCTTCAGTTCATAAACCTTACATGCTTAAACGACAGTCTGAGGAGTCCTGCATGGCCCTCTGTAGGGACGATACACTCTTCTGATTGTGACGTGTCCTGTGGCCCCGCCCTCTGGACCAACTTTACATTATTTGACCAACTAGTGACTCTGACTGATGGAAGCAATGTGGGCCAGAACAAAGTGCTGGGACATTAACACTCACCTCCCCCTCTGTTTCCCAACAGCCTCCAGTCCTAACTCCAGCCTCTGCCAATCAGAGAGCACCCTCGCCACCTCATCATCCAATCAGAGCTGCAGCCAGCATGAGAGCCGCGTCCAGGATAGGATGTACCCTCTGCTGCTGCTGGGTCAGCTGCTGCTGGGTATCGGAGCCGTCCCCATCCAGCCCTTTGGCATCTCCTACATTGATGACTACGCCAGCAGGAAGAACTCCCCGCTCTACCTCGGTATGCTGAGCAAACACTGAATACTGTTTTATCCAAACTGTCCTGATTAGTGATAAACGAGTGATGGCAGATTAAACTGTTTCCACCAGAACAAAGAACTGTACAGAACATACAGTAAAAAAGAGAATTTGAAACTTGCCAGAATCAACTGCAACACCTGTCCACATGTACTCAAACTCTCTGACCTCATGTGTCACAGACAAACTGTCTGTGTGGGTGCAACATGTTCTCATCCCACCATGTCCAAATACTGCCACTTTGTCAGTAGATCTGCACGTCTAAATATGGCGCTCCAGACACCCTCCTGAATCAGTTTTGGACATTACAGGAAGATGTTTTAATTAAACTTGTTACACACATTGTGTCTTCTCAAAATTGAGCAAAGCATAAGTTCAGGCTCACATCCCAGCTACATCAGCTGATCGCAAGCAGCCCAGTCAACTGACGGATCAGCTGACTGATGGAAGGGAGTCAGCTGATTGATCACATGATTCCTTTTTATGCAACCAATCAGCAAATCTCATTCAGGGCGTCCTATTTAAACTGCTTCCTACTGTTGCTGCTCCCTCTGCAAGCTGCTTTGCAACCTGCCTCCACCCCAGCTCCTCCTTTTCATGCTGTGTCTGACTTATCAGTTTCATTTCTATTTGTCATTGATGCTGCTCTGTTCTGTTCCCGGGGGGGTTTTGCTGCTGCTCTCCCTGCCTTAGGCTTTCCATGTAGGCGCATGGAAGGGCATGTGCCTACATGTGCTCTCTTTGCCTCAGGCTTTTTCCATAGGCGTGTGGAAGGGTGGTGAGGTATGCTGTCTTCACCTTAGGCTTCCCACATAGGCATGTGGAAAGGTGGTGAGGTGTGCTCCTTCTGCCTTAGGCTTTACATGTAGGCACATTGAAGGGCAGGGAGGTCCCAGAACAGAGCCATGCTGCAAAATATCAAATTGCAAATAGAAATAAGATTATTTTGTGGTCTGGACTGAAATAAAGTTTGGTTTTCACAGGACATGAATAGTTTCTGCTCGTTACATGCAACTAGTGTTTTTCAAAATAAATTACAATGTGAGGTAAAACGCTTAATTTTTTGGCAACAAGAGCATGTGGTTAGGTTTAGACAGAAACACCATGGTTTGGCTGAAAATGTACTGAATGAAACTGGACAGCGGACGCCCAGGTAGAGGTACAGAGTTTGCCCTCAAAGTCCATGTATATGCATGGATACGTTACATTTGTCACAGACACAACGCGTCCAACAAGTGTTAAATGAAATACCGTTCATGAACGTCTAAAACAGATGCAGGAGGGTATCATAAGCGTCACATTTGGACGCTCATGTCCACTGACAAAGTGTCTGTATTTGACGAGTTGGGATGAGAACATGTTGTAAAAACCACCCATGTTTGTGCCTAAAAAGCTGCTGGAAGCGCAGCGATGACTCGGTAAGAAACACCAGGTTTTGTTGTTTGTTGGTGTTGAATAGTGGTCCGCAGCTCGGCAGGAGTCTCTCCGAGGTGTCATACCATCCACCATCGCCTCCACCTCCTGATGACAGTCAGCTCATGTCACTTTACAAATGTTGATATGAAACGTACAAACATAACTTATCTGTGGTTTGCAGAAACGTACAAGGCCAACATTTCCTTCTGGTGGCTAAGCTGAGTATTTTTGGACTGTGCTATTTGTACTTTTACAACTTGATCCTTAATTAATTAAAACTGTATTAGAACTTTCCTTTTTAAAACAGCATTAAGAATAAAAGCAGGCTTGTACTCTCTACTGCCCACAGTTACATAACAGCAGAGTACAGAATCACTCCTTCCTGCTCATATTACCAGTTGGCCTGAATGGTGTATCTAACCCTGTTTTATCTGGAATATTTCATTAGCAGTGTCATATTTTCCATGCAGGCTGCAGCTCCAGATGTTTTGCTGTGAATCATGAAAAAGAAAGACCTGAATCAGGTCCTGTGTCACAGAGCTTCTGATCAGCCTCAGTGTGACAGATATTTGCATGCTAACAGTCTGATGTTAGTTCATGTCTCAGTGTGTGTGAATGCTCCTGCAGAGTAACAGCAGCCTGTGGCATCTGCAGCCTCTCAGCTTACACAACAGACTGGTTTTATTGGTTCTCTGGAATCAGTCTGAGGCCGGAGTCATGATGTGCTCATTTACTGTCACTGGTTTCACTCTGCACGAACACTCACTGATATATCGGATATAGGGATTATAAGCTTTTACATCAAGGATTTATCCAGCCCAGTCACCAGGGGAAAATGTTGGCATTGTACAAACCCTCCTACAGACTGAGAGACTTTAGCACTCCTACAGGTTTCCTGCAGCTACATTGTGCAACATGGATCTGATGAGCGTGGGAACAACATCAAGTTGTCTGCAACTGTACGATGACAGCGCCGACTGAATCACATACGATAGCCTCCCATACTGAGTGAAGAAGGATGCTGCACGGGTTATTACTTCAGCTGTGAAGCACAACACAGAGGGACACATTATTAAGATTAATAAAATCATTATTATCAATAATGGAATTAATAACATGCCTGAAAAAAATGTTGATAAAATGTCTGAAAAACGTTATTGAAATATAAAAAAAAAAATTAATGTAAAATGTCTGAAAAAACAAAACATTGTTACTGATCTTCTGTGGTACCAACCAGTTCTGCCAACGTGTGAATCAACTCAGCATTTTACAGAAGAGATTTTGTCAAACAGAAAACAGCTTAAGATTTAGACTAGTCCATAGCCATTGGTAGCTTTGTCACCTTCTACCTATGCCAGTCCTCAATGCCTATGTGCAGTTTCACATAGATTGACCACGTCAGTGAGTAGAAAAACGTGGGACAGACAGAATGACTGACTGACAGAATGACACACTGACAGTTTCCGTGATTATGTACAGCATACCATACCATGACTTAGTCATACCAAACATTAGAAAACACCAACATTGGTCCACAGGGGGAGCCACAGCGATCTGCCGCATTTTAGCCATTTTGAAGCATTTTTCTGTTGTTATAGCGCCACCCAGTTGCCAATTAGAGTTAAATTTCTCCAGTCACCTTGAGGCGTCCTGTTCTACATATCTACCAAGTTTAGTAAAAATCCATATGGCGGTTAGGCCTAGATAAGAAATGAGCTCTCTAGCGCCCCCATTTTGTTTGATGGGGTCAATAATGGAGGGGTCCCCTCAGATTATGTGTGGTCATATGCCTACAAAGTTGCGTGGTGATGGGTGAAACCCTTGAGATGTTATACACCTTTATGTGATGAGCCACGCCCTCCGCAATATTCATTGCCTTATAGAAGCTCAGTTTTAGTAAGTTTTCTAACTTTTGCCAAGAGGGAACTTTAGATATTGGTCCCTAGATTATGTTCACCCAGTTTCATGCAGATCGCTCAAACTTCCTAGGAAGAGATCCATTTGAAGTGTTTTTCAAAAAATTCAAAATGGCGGAAAATCTATATAAGCGGAAGTTATGGGTTCTTGAGGCAAATGTGTTCCTCATGAGGAGAGGCATCTCTGTGCAAAGTTTCATGTCTCTACGACATATGGGGCATGAGATATGCCCATTCAAAGTTTGACATTTCAATGGGTTGCTATAGCGCCCCCCTTTGGCCAATTGATGTAATATTGCTTCATTGGCATCCTCCCATGACCCTCTACCACTGTGCCAAATTTCACATGGATTGACCAAGTCAGTGAGGAGAAAAACGTGGAACAGAGTTTTCATCATTTTATAGTGAGATTATTGCAGATGAAATGTGGGCTCAGTCTCATGAGCCTCAGACGGTCATCGTCCCTCCTGACGGCAGGTTTTCTTGTTGTTTGTGTTTTTCAGGGATCCTCCTCGCCGTGACCTCCATCGGCCCGGCCGTTGGCTTCATCACCGGCTCCCTCATGCTGCGCTTTTATGTTGACTTTGACAAGTTATCTAAAGGTGAGGAGACGCGCTGAAATACTCATTTATTACACTTGTTTTAATGTGACAGGAAGGAGGGAGTCACTTACAGTGAAGTGAAGTAAAACCAGAGAGAAGCTGATTAATGTTTCAGGTCATGTCCTTACAAACGCTGTAGAGCTTTAGAACAAGACGAATGTCTGACAGAAAGGAAACATCTTCATGTTGATTTAATGTGATGAACAGTGGCTGTGAAACATCTTCACTCCTCTGACCTGTTCACACATCAAACTATTAACATTAATATTAACTATTAACTAACAGCTGATTTATCAGGATGTTTCTTCAGCTTCAGTTAAAGTTCTCTTTGTTCTTTTGTCTGAGTCCAAAAACAAAAACAAAACTTCTTCATCCTGACGTCTTCCTGCTGGTTATCCCTCAGCTTTGGTTCGTGAAGCAACTAACAATCATTGTTACTCAGCTGACAGTTCTTTTCTCATTTGATCATTTGGTTTTTTAAATGTTAGAAAATAGTGAAAACTGTCCAGAGTGATGTATTTAATATGTTAGTCAGATATTTAATTGAATATAATATTTAAAAAGGAGAAAAGTTGCATGAAAAATTACTTCAGTGATTAATCAATAATCAAAAATAGACTGCACTGATTTTTTTTTTTTGGCTGCAGCTCTATCTGTGATTTAAATTCAGCTGCCCGATACAGTCCTTTAGATTTTAGATGTGTCAGAACACTAATGTTGCACAAAGCTGTAAGCTAAGAATGAGTGTGTTTACATGGACAGTTTAATTCCCTTTTTATTTGGAATGAAAGTTCATTCCTATTAAAAGTGGCCAATGTGATTGAAAATTCAATCCGATGTAAGGGGCTGGAATATTCTGTTTCTAATTCCGAATGAAAGAATTTCTCACACTTGTATACACTCATTCCTCTTTAAGTTCATTCCGGTCTTTCTGCACATGCTCGTTTCCTTGCCCTTCTGGTGCAGTGACGTATATAGCGCGCATAGCAACGGGCTGAGATAGAACAGTCGGACTCGTTGCACTCACCGGTTTCCATTCGCCACAGCACGGTCTTCTATCTCCCTTCTTCGACCTTCTACCTCCCTTCTCCTCCTCAACAGACGAAGCATTAGCAGAACAAGGTTGTTGTCGTACTGCTGCTTCAAGAATATAAGCAAAACAAGCCTGAAAAAGGCACTAAGAACGGCGTCATCAAGCATCTTGTTATCCGGAGCGAGGACTACAGTGTTTTCTTCCGGTAAACGTAAACACGTAACACCCGCCCCCTATCCAATCAGAAACCTTCCCTGCCCCAAACCTTGTGCGGATTAAACTGATCTCTGTGTAAACCCTCATTCAGAATGAATATTTCTCATGTAAACTACCTGGAAAGACTTTAATTCAGAATGATTTCATTCAGATGTATTTCATTCTGAATGAGAAGCCATCATGTAACCACACCCAGTGAAAGTCTTTTGACAAACTACACGTTAAAATGAGGACATTTGGTTGTTAGTCGGCAAAGACTAACAGAGGTAGCCAGTGTGACGCCACCTACTGGTCTGTGGTCACAACCATTAAAAACCAAATATTCAAGAAAACTAACAAACACTGAACGAGACTTTTTTAGACGACCAGATGTTACAAATAACTTAACTTAATAATGAATCTGGGGACACGACATGGTTACGTTATCTAAGCAGCGTTAACGCAGTTGTAGCGGCTTGTCAACAAACAGCACCCATCTGTCACTCAAAGAGGCCTAAAAATGTGTAACTTAAAGTCTTAATAAAATGTAAACAGATGTTGAAATAATCCCCAGAGACCAAACAGGCTGTAAACGTGTTTATTTCTACATGTTAACATGGAGGTCTGTGGGGACTGACTCACTGTTGGAGCCAGCCTCAAGTGGACATTTGAGGAACTGCAGGGTTTTTTTCCATTTCATTTTTCAGCCCCACAGCTGGCTGATTATTAAAAACATCGAGTTAAAACTAAAATACCTTAAACATTTTTGCATGAATGGAAATGGTTATTTAATACAGGGATTATTATCATTATTATTATTATTATTATTAATATGACTGCACAGCTAAATCTCATGTTTCTATGATGTCTGGTTTGTTTGTGAATGCAGCAGCTTTAAACATACTTGAGCGGTGGAACGCAAAGTGCCCAAGTTGATGGTAATAATAATAATCTTTATTCATAAAGCGCCTTTCAAAGCAGAGTTACACTGTGCATTACATGTCAATAATTCAAACAGACAAGACATGAAAACAACAACTGATAAAAACACTATGGTGAATAAAAGCTGAGGAAATAAAACACAGTTTACATGAACTTAAACTCAAGTAAAATCACACCACTACATCTATCCAGCCTGTGGGTTTAGTTTTTATTACCAAACGTCCTGGTGTATAAACAGAGACATTAAACCACGGAGGACCTGGACCCAGCTCAGCACTGAGCACCGTGTTTGTTTAACAGGTTTGATTAAAGCAAACAAAGACTTCACACCCTGCTGACCTGCTTTGATTGATGTGGGAAACACACATCAACCCTCAGGGCGATCACACAACGTCTCTGCAACAGTTTGGAACAATGGATCTCTGACGCCATGACATTTTAGAGATATGTGGTTTTCACAGGACAGCCAAGGACACCAAGGCAGGATGGTGCAAACACATGATGGTCTTAGAGAACAGTAGATTAACCCAGCCGACAGGATGTAAAGGAGTTAAAACATCTGCAGCAGGAAAATGACACATGAATGCAGCAGATTCATCCAATTAACATCACAGAGAAGCAAAGAAAATTGTTTTTACTGCGACACGCTGACTTTTGCTTCGGTAGGAGTTTAAAGGGCCAGTGTGTAATATTTGGCATGGTTTATTGTCAATCTGAATCTGAATCTGAATCGTCTACCCATTAATATGTTTATACAAGTGTATGATCGCTATAAAATAAAATTTGTTTGGTTTTCATAGCCTTATAATTATGCTTTTATATATATATATATCAAGGGCCTTGCTTTAGAGAGGTCGCCATCTTGTGCCGCCATGTATGTACGGCAGACCGAGCGGACAATCCAGCCAGCCAGAGAACGCGTTTCGCATGTATAAATGAACCAACGAAGACAGTGGAAGGAAGGAAGAAGGAGGAGGAAACAGCAGAGAGTGTTAGTAGTTCGTTGATAGAGAGTAGTGAAAAGTTTTTTTAGTTATAAAGTTTGCGAATGGACCACACTTACCACGCAACAGGAGAGAATGAACCCGAACCGTCATCTGCGAGGAAAAGAAGACACAACTTCACTCCTTGTGATGCACTCTCTGCGGCGCTTTTCCTCCTGATGATATATCTCCCCAACGATGGTAGCAGTAGCACCGAATCCCATTCTGTGCATTCAGCCTCTCTTCTCGCCCGCTCAGCATCAAACACATGGAGTTCCTCATCTGTGTGCTCTGGCTCAAACAGGTATGGCTCTGGATCTGTGTCCGCTACAAGAAACTCCTCAAAATCGCGTTCAAAGTCGTCCATTGCAGCTACTATAGTCCGGAGATATCGCTAGGCTAAATAAACAGCTGAGCTCTGTTTACCGGCTACGCTGTCAGTCAGTGTGCCGGCTGGAGATTGGTGGAGCAGAGAGGGGAGGGGGTCCCCACTTAGCATGGTAAACGAGTATGTGTGTAAAGTTATGAAGTGTGTCTGTTACGCCAGAAGAGTCAGAGTTTGGGACGGAGTCTTTTACCCCCTGGAGTGTTACCGGAGTTTCTGGAGTGCTCAAATAAACTGGCCTTTTTCCCGAACGCTCCTCTGGTCTCCTGCTCGTGAGGGATTCATTACAACATCGTAACATGGTTTAGATTTCTAAATAAACATTCACCTCGTCGCTAGATAGACCTACTCCTGAAAAACTCGTGCTCAAGGCTTTTTGTCCCTACGAGGCCACCGTCATTTACCCGACGGGAGGGGTGAGCGAGTGAGCCCTGCAATCTAGAATTTGACCACTGATGTCACTGTTTCCAACGGTTTTCAACCCATTTTACACACTGGCCCTTTAAATAAATGACTTTTACTTGTAGTAGAGTATTTTCACACTTTCCCTGCTCAGTGAAGTGAAGCTTCAGTCCCAGCTGGACGAGGACATCTAACTGGCCTACTGTCCTTGTCCCAGTATACAAGCACGGGAGGGGAATCCATTTATTGAGCCAAGTATGTGCGACTCCTCTACGATAGGTGGAGATATGCCCCCTTTCAGCTTGTTAGTATTGGACCTTTTTCCTGTTGACCTATTACGTCACAGACCAAACAATGGACAAACAAGTTAGCTACGGTTAGCTAGCAGCACATTCACTGCAGGACCATTTCACTCACACTGACATGTTTACAGGGGTTTTAAATAAGTCCATTTCCTCTGATGTCATCTAAACGGACCGAGTGTGGTGTTAGTACTTTTACTGCGGTAAAGGATCTCGGTACAGCTTCCATTACTGTTCATCTTACAAATAAAAATTAGAATAACTGATTAAATGTTCTCTAGTTCAGTTCATCAGGGTTTGGCCACATGTGCAGTGACATTACCAGTAAATGACTTTGTGACGTGTACACAGTATTTCTACTGTTTACCTCAGGATCATCTCGACAACAGATTAAACTAAGCTGCTGTTGTGAGTTGTAAAATTCTGTCTCTGTTTTGGCTTCAGATAATCTTTAAATTATTGGATCTGCAAACTGAACGCCCTTGATCATTTATTTCATTGTGTCAGAGGAACCTGAAGCAACATGCCTTCGCCAACACATTGCATTAACTCAGAGCTGTTTCCTATCTGAACGCCGGGTCGTTGGGTGTCTGGTGTGAACAGGACCTGGGAGAGCAGCTCAGTCACCAGGATGAAATGTTGGCGTTCTAAGTTTCCACAAATCATTGATATGTTACATCTGTACATCTCATACCAACGTTTCTAAAGTGACGTAGTATCTGAGCTGACTCAGTCACCAGGAGGTGGAGGGGATGTGGATGTGATGACTCCTGTCGAGCTGCAGACACTGTTCAACACCAGCAAACAACAAAACTGGTTGTTTCTTAGCAAATTGCTGCTGTTTCCAACTGACCTAACGTTGGTGTTTTGTAGCAAACTGTCACTGTTTTTCCAGCTGCTTCACAGGAATGAAGAGTGGTTGTTTTTTGACGACGTCACTGCATTTCCTGCAAAACATGATCTTTTCCAAACCATAACCAAGTGGTTTTTGTGCCTAAACATAACCACACGTTAAACACAGCGTTGTTAAAACAAAAAGTTGTGATGCTACATCATAACCTACAAATTAGGGATGTCAGTTTCACCTTATTTTGCTCAACCATTTATTAACTTTTTCAGAAAAAAGAATGCAAAATGAAGTATAAGAGGCCCTTCCTTTGAGTCAGGTGCTCATGTGACGCATTTCAAGGCTCTGATGATGAGTTTCAGCTTCTCAGAGAGACTGAATGAAAGAATATGATTTCAGCTAACTCTGCAGAGTCAACAGAACAGAGCGTCTCTGAGCTCATCGTTTCACGTCTGCTCATATTTCGGGATGAGTTTCAGGACTCAACACTTTGTTGATGCTCAGTGAAACTCAGACGCTTCGGATGTTTGGCGCCTCTCAGATTAACAGAGCTTCACTTTGTAACAAGCCTTGTTTAAACAAAAACCTACTTCCTTATATACCATGTGAACGGAGGTGAGTCAGTGTGTGTGTGTGTGTGTGTGTGTGTGTGTGTGTGTGTGTGTGTGCAGGCAGGAGTTTGTATGTGTTTATGCATGCATGTATAATGTGTTTGTGTAGGACGATGTGCTTGTATATGCAGGACTTTTTTTGTTTCATGATGCACACATTTTGAGTGTGTACGTGTGTTTCGCTTTGTGTGGACCAATTTGAGAACCTGGACTTTGACCTGCAAAGTGAGGACACTTTGAATAATGAGGACATTGTGTAGACTTCACTTCTGCAAATCCCTGTTTGAGGATTAAGATTTTGTGTTAAGGTTATAGTTACAATTAGATGAGTGACTTTACTTTTATTATTATCATTTCATGTTTATGTTCAAGTGTCCTGATAATGCATATGCTGGTAACGGTCCCCACAAGTATAAAAGTAAAAGGGTGTGTGTATGAGCGTGCTTGTGGGTCCATAAGGAATACAGTGATTAGTGTGTCACTCAGCTGGTCTTTGTTCTTCATATAAACCAGTGTTTTATTACTCAGCCAGTCATTTTGAGCTGATGTCTTGTGTGACTCATGACTTTATCATTGTCGTGTTTTATTGACTCATGTTAAGCTTTTGTGCAAACATCAAACTTGGCAAGACCTGAAATATGTTAAGAGAAGTCAGCCACATCTTCTCACAGTTCATTTGATTCATTTCTTTAAAATGTTAGTCATCAAACAGAAACATGAGAACAAGAGTAAAATGCTGAGATCAGAGCAGATACGAATTCTCCGCTGACATTTTTCAAGTCAAACAATAACAGTTTACCACTTTTCTTTTTCTTAAATGATAAACTTACGTAGCCTGTGACAGGAGGTGGGGGGGCAACATGAAAGAAGACACATATACAGTACGTATCTTTCAGGACCTTCACTTCACTCAGAGGCAAAATAAAACTACTTCAGGTGCTGGCTGCAGGATTAACCACCATTTCTCACTGCAGCTCATAATATTTTCTTTTAAAGGCCCAGTGTGTAAAATGGGTTGAAAACATGACATCAGTGGTCAAATTCTAGATGGCAGGGCTCACTCGCTCACCCCTCCCGTCGGGTAAATGACAGTGGCCTCGTAGGGACAAAAAGCCTTGAGCATGAGTTTTTTAGAAGTAGGTCTATCTAGCGATGAGGTGAATGTTTATTTAGAAATCTAAACCATGTTATGATATTGTAATGAATCCCTCACGAGCAGGAGACCAGAGGAGTGTTCGGGAAAAAGGCCAGTTTATTTGAGCACTCCAAAAACTCCGGTAACACTCCAGGGGGGACAACTTCGAACGCGATTTTGAAGAGTTTCTTGTAGCGGACACAGACCCAGAGCCATACCTGTTTGAGCCAGAGCACACAGATGAGGAACTCCATGTGTTTGATGCTGAGCGGGCGAGAAGAGAGGCTGAATGCACAGAATGGGATTCGGTGCTACTGCTACCATCGTTGGGGAGATATATCATCAGGAGGAAAAGCGCCGCAGAGAGTGCATCACAAGGAGTGAAGTTGCGTCTTCTTTTCCTCGCAGATGACGGTTCGGGTTCATTCTCTCCTGTTGCGTGGTAAGTGTGGTCCATTCGCAAACTTTATAACTAAAAAAACTTTTCACTACTCTCTATCGACGAACTACTAACACTCTGCTGTTTCCTCCTCCTTCTTCCTTCCTTCCACTGTCTTCGTTGGTTCATTTATACACGTGAAACGCGTTCTCTGGCTGGCTGGATTGTCTGCTCGGGCTGCCTTACATACATGGCGGCGCAAGATGGCGACCTCTCTAAAGCAAGGCCCTTGATATATATATATATATATATATAAAAGCATAATTATAAGGCTACGAAAACCGATCATACATTTGTATAAACATATTAATGGGTAGAATATTCAGATTCAGATTCAGATTTGACAATAAACCATGCCAAATATTACACACTGGCCCTTTAAGTTTTGCCTGAAAACTTGAAAATTTCTTGGGAAAACGCAAAGTTTTGCCTGAGAATACAAACAAATTCTCAGGAGGCCGCAAAAGATTTGCAACAGGATGCAAAAGTTTAAGATGAGAATGCAGAAGATTCTCAGTAGAACGTCAAAGTGTTGCGTTTGTATTTCTCAGGAGAATGCAAAGGTTTTGCAAGAAACTGTTAAAGTTTATTCAGAGAACACAAAAGTTTTGCAACAGAATGCAAAGGTTCTCAGGAGAAGGAAAAGAGTGTTGCAAGAGAGAACCACAGGAGCACAAAACACTGCCTTCTGTCCAGCGGGGACAGTATTTTCCTTGAAAGCTTTGCAAGAGAACACAAAAAGTTCCTTTGGTGAACACAAAAGATTCTCAGGAGAATTTGCAAGAGTTTTGCAAGACAATGCAAAAGCTTTGCCAGAGAACTCAAAAGTTTGTCGTGAGAGGAAAGGGAAGGTATTGCACAGGAACACAAACACCACCGTCTGTCCAATGGAAACAGTATTTTCCGTGGAAGCTGCTCCTCATATCACCTTTGATGCTGCTGCCATCGCCACGACGACTGAAACACAAAGATCTGCCAATGAAAACAGCTGGATGTCAGGATCATATTCAGAGCAGAGAGGAAAGAATGGAGTTTTCCTTCTGTCAGGGGACTGACCAAGAAATCAAAGTTCTGTCGCTCTGCAGACAATTTTCAGCATTTAGAGCATCAAACTTTATTTGTATAAATTTCACGTTAGACAGAAGGAAGCCGGAGGGATGTTATGAGATTAAGGTGAGAAAGATAAACAAAGAAAAGAACAATAAATCAGTACAAACTAAAGTCCCAACACGACACCATGAATCACTCCCTGGGAAAATGATATCGGTGGGTGACTTTGTTCTGAGGGAATAATTATGGTGAAAAAAGTCTTTCTGGCAGAACGCATGCTGGCACCAAGTCGGTCACACACTCTGCTTGAAAACAAATTCATGAAGGATGGAAATAACTAAAACCAAACTTCAGCTGTTGTGAAACAGAGACAGTGCTGATGTCAAAATCTAAACTGTCCTCTGAGTTCCTGTTCAAACCTGCAGCAGCAGCTTATAGAAGCTTTACTTCACTGTGTTGGAGGGAAACACGAAACACACCTGAAAGCTGGTGACGGCAGCAGGTGAGCAGAGTGTGTAATTTAAACCTTATTAAATGACTCAGTGTCGTCGGACCTGTTGAGGTGCGGCACTGCTGCAGCTCTGTGCACGTTGCAATGTCGCAACATTACTTTCACTGCTGTCACACAGATATTTCCATCAGGAGGTGGTGGAGACCAAAAACAGAGCCAACAGAGAGAATATCGGACTGACGTGTGTCAGGTGACTCAAACAGAATAAACAGCTGTTTCAGAACAACTTGGCCGCATCAGTTTAAAAGGTGATGATATGTTAACGTTCACGACTTGTTTCTGCAGAAAACACCAGTAACTGCAGGATGATAAGCACTGACTGAACACCTCAGGGTGTCTCCACGACTGTGTTTGTTCATAGATCTACTCTGCAGGACGTTACTAAAAAACAACGTCTCACCAGCAGTGATCGCAGCTCCTTCCCGTCTGATCACTGATTGTGATCTTCAACAACATGTTTTCTTAGTTTGCATGAAATGTGTCGAACAACTGAGGCTGATTCACGACTGACAGTCAGTGTGAAAACAAACTTTTTGTCGCTCCTGTCAGAACAACAGTTCACTTTGTGTGTCGTGACGGAGTCTCTTCTGTTCCCAGATCAGATCCACTTGAACCATAAGGACCTGCGCTGGGTGGGAGCCTGGTGGCTCGGCTTCCTGTTGGCGTCCTGCCTCCTCTTCCTCACTGCGCTGCCTTACCTCTTCTTCCCCAGAAACATGCCCAAAGAGGTGAGAGTGAGCACAAACAGTCCCACCTGGTCCTCATTCACTGCCAGTGTTTATTTAGACAGCTGTCTTAGATTTAGTCTGAGCCTTGAGACGAAGATGCTTTTTAGTTTTAGTCACATTTTAGTCCTTCACAGTTTTAGTATGGCTTTAGTTTACAAAAATTCAAAATGTTTTAGACTGAGTGAAGTCCGGCAGCCGGTGGCCGTTCAGCGGCTGACGAGTGGAGCTAGCTGCTAACAGCCACCGCTGCAACTAACAAACTCCACAAATCCATTCAGCAGCTCCACCATCCACAGTCAGACACACACGGCTGATTATTTACTGCTGAATTACAGCTCACAACTCACACCAACCAAAACATCCTGGTGAAGACTATTTACTGGAGTTTACCAGCCTGTCGCTCATGCTGCATTTGAAGATAATTTAAGCACGGCTGTTCTCGGCTTTCAATGTCCAACAGTCCACCACTAACATCTTCATCACATCTCAAGAAAAATAAAACATAGATTTCGTCTCTTTTTTTTTGTAATTAATTTTGGCTCGTCTTGCTTGCATGTCCAAATGTTAATGTCCACACGGCATGAAATTCCAGTGTTCGGCATTTAAATTATCGTCAAGCCAATTTTCATTCCAACAAAAATTTTACATCTGTCTGACATGTTGATGTCCTGTGCTAACGGGGTAGTTTGACTGTAACTGCGAGCGGCTGTTAGTGCTGATCTTTGGAAAGTCGACTGCTCTTGCAGTGAAGCTCATTTGCATAGAAAGGCGGCTAACAAAAAAGGGGAACTGCCCATTGCTTCGACAGCCCATTGATTCAACATCCCATTGTTCCGACCATATTAAACTCATTGTTCCGAAGTCCGTTCCGAAATCATCATGATGCCCTGTGGTTAAGGTCTGGTTAGATTTAGGCACAAAAACCACTTGGTTACGTCAGGAAAAGATCATGGTGTGGGTTAAAATGAAAAAGAAAGTGGCAAACACATAAGCCGTGAGCCTGCTCCGCCTCAAGCCGGTCGCAGCGCACCATACGCCCACCGCGAGCCGTTCAGCACCGCGGACAGTCGGACTTAATGGGCTGTCGAACCAATGACATGGACCCACAAAAAACATCCTGATAATTACAGCACGACCGTTCTCAGCTTCCGACGTCTGATAGTCCGCCGCTAACATCTTCGTCTCGTCTCCTCAATGACAATGAAACATAGATTTCATCTTAGTTTTTATTATCAAGATCTATTTTTAGCTGGTCATCGTCTCATTTTCGTCATGGACAACAAGTTGTGTTGTTGACAAAAAAAATTGTCATAGTTTCCATCAGCAAAATAAACACTGGTTACTGCAGCTTTAAGGAACAGTCAAAAGTTCTGCACATTATGAACATAACCATACCTCTATATGTGAGTTGTGCAAACATAGATCAGACGATGAGACTGAATAACCAACTGGAACCATCGGGGCCATCAGAGTGTTTGGAAATATGACAATAGTAGTACAGCATGTGACATAATGAGCCTTAAGGTGCGTCCTGTACAGGAGCCTGTATTATAACTGGTGTGCAGCATGTTCATGTGGGAACTCTGGATTTAAACTAATGAACAAAGGGTCAGTGCAGCTACAGGAGTCTGTAACGAGTTCATACAGTGATGTTTGTTTTTATTAAAGTGAATCTGTCGGCAATAAATCTGAGATAAAACCAAATAAACAAAGAGAAATCAGTGTCAGAGTGATGAATGGATCATTAACATCAGGAGGATGCAGAACATAAAAAATGCTCAACAAGCTGCAACAGGACTCTGGTTCAGTGTGTTTTGGCCTTGTCTCCAAAAACAGAGTTAAAGAGTTCAACTCTGCTGCACATGCCAAATGCATGAAGGCGATTTAACGATTGCTCAACAGTTTCCTCCCGCGATGACTTTCTGTGTGATAAAACCACAGACACGCCACAGCACTTTCACTTTGAAACAGCAGATATGTAAAAGATGTTTCAGTGACACACAAACACTTCAGACTTTAACTCAACGCTTGTCTTTGTGTCTTTTATCAACATCTCAAAGAACGATATTTTTAATCAATCAATCAATCAATTTTATTTATAAAGCCCAATATCACAAATCACAATTTGCCTCACAGGGCTTTACAGCATACGACATCCCTCTGTCCTTATGACCCTCGATCTGACTCTGCACGTGTGTCACATATATCAGCAGTAAATACTGAGCTCCACAAACATCCAAAGATTTGTTTGTTTATTAAAACATTGTCACTGTACAAACCACAGATACGTTACATTTGTACATTTCAGACGTATCAAATCATCGTTTCTAAAGTGATGTAGTATCTGAGCTGACATCGTCATCAGGAGGAGGAGGGGCTGGTGGATGGCGTGATGCTGGAGAGACGCCTGCCAAGCTGCAGACTTCTGTTCAACAACAAACAACAACATTTTAAGAATTAAAATATTTCAGAATTGAAGTCCTGCCATGTTACGAAAATTCCTCTCTGCAGAACCTGCAGAGGGCGCCGCTCCTGTCAACAGTTTCATCTGGGTGTTTTTCAAATGTTAATGTTCCATTCACGGGGCCGAGCGGCGGCGTCTCGTCTGCCTCCATCATGTGACAAAGTTACTGTGGCTGTCAATGACGCACCGGGTCAAAGGGCACCACAAAACACCATTAATACATTTTTTAACACTTTATTTTTTCTGTGATTAATTAATTGAAATGATCACGTTACTTTGTTAGCTGTTAATGAAACCTTTTTTTTTTATATACCAAACTTTGGCAGCATTTCAGTCTGTGTTTGTGGCACCAAATCTGAGCGTGTGCAATGTGTTTCCATGTACCTGCGACATACATGACGTGCAACTGTAACATATCCGTGGTTTTCAAAAATGTAGAATACCAACTCTTATTCTGGCGACTGGGTTGAAACTATCAAACACTGATTTAAGTGGTATCACACAGGAGGGAGTGCTGCCGTACTGCCCTTCAGTACGGCGATAATCACAGCTGATATTCAATGCAACAGATCAACCTCTGGGTGACATTACTTTTATCCAGCAGTTCTATACGTGCTGTTTATCTACAGTCAAAAGTGTCTATTTATATATCGACCAGTGAAACAGCCTGTTTCCTAGAACACATGTGATGCTGATGAGTTAACAGATTAATCAGCACGTCGTCTCTGATGTCATGTGATCACACCTGGAGATTTACAGTGAAGTATTCAGGCTTCTTTCCGTCACTTCATCCTTTTCTGACTGTTCAGTATTTACGACCCTTAATGTCGGCAAACTAACAGTTAACATAATTATGGGCTCAGAGCAGCTGGAAGGCGCAGTGATACGTACACTGCTGTTAAACTGTAGATCAGCACTCATGAAATGACTCTTGGACCATCTCCAGGCTTCTACATGTTTACATAACTGTAAGATTGATAGATAACAGATACTCGACACACTCCTTTTTTAGGGAGGGAAGTCTTTTCATCAGATGAGGAAATAAAACTCTTTTTGGAGGGTTCAGAGGGTTGAACATGTTTCACCTGCTCTCGTTTTATTAAAAACATTTAATGATCGACTTGGTGCAAATGTGGAGTCAAACTCTGTCCGGTCAAATGGTGTTAAAACTGAGTGTGACTGTGACGTCTCTGCGTCACTCAGCTGTTAGATGACTGTGTGGACTCTGGCTGCTGTGTGTTTGAACATATCAGAGTCATATCAGGCAGAACGTGGTGTTGAGCAACCTGCTGCCAGCAAACGCTTCAAGAAACGTTTGCAGTTGTGACGGAGCCAAAACTGTGCAGGGTCAGATAAAGATCACATGCTTTAAATACCATGAACGTATGATGGCTTTTACTGTAAGCACTCGTCAAAGGTCGGCTGAGGGTCACAGCGGCTCCTGAAGCCTTCAGCACCAGCTGTGGGCCCCAGTGACTGATCACGGCTTCTGACAGACGTCTGCAGACATTTTAACTCCAGCTCGACTTTAACGACTCAGAAAACATCCTGAACTTTGTTTCCTCACTTTCTGACTTCCTGACTGATAAAAAGGTGACACTGACTCATTAGAACTGATAGTGTGTTTCAAATGTCAGCATTTAAACATCTTCAGGAAATGTTTCAGAGGCAGAGCGACTGTCCTGCAGACATTCAGTTTATAGCTTACAGATTTTTCTTTAAAACATAAATTAGATGTTAACAGATCTGTTGTGTGAACGCTGATATAATAAATAAACTAGTGATGTGACGTTCGTGAACGAGCCGAGTCTTTGAACCGGCTCTTTGAAGTGAACAAATGAACCAGCTCTTTAGAGTGAACGAGCCAGTTCCTAATTTCTTTGTTTTTTGCTTTAATTTACTCTGTATCCATTAATTTCAGATTATTTGATCTGGAACAAGTTGAGAGAGAGTTTGTGAGGGAGAAAGACAGTGCAGCCGCTCACTCGTTCACTTCAAAGAGCTGGTTCAAAGACTTGGCTCGTTCACGAACGTCACATCACTACAATATCCAGATCACGTGATGCGATAAATCAGCAATGTGATTTGTCGTTGAACCCACTAACCACCCCCCCCCCCCCACACACACACACACACAGCAAAAACAAACAAACAAAAAAAAAAAAACAACAAACGAACCGCATCTTTGAACCGTCTTTCACAAGTGAACGAGAAATCCCATCACTAAAATAAACTTTACTTACTGACTGAAATGTTCATGTACAATAGAGTGAATGAAAATATAAACTTTATGAAGTAAACTTGCTACATTTAGCTGTCGCTGCAGTGTGTCCCATACACTGATTTATTTGTCCACACAGTATCAACACTGACCAACTGGGAGGGCGCACTGGGCTCAGACCCAGGGGTCCAAAGTGCCAGGGCCCCTCTGGCCTTAACCTGCAAAGAGTCACTCAAATTAACAGGTACTGACAAGGAAGAGACTTTAAAAGACCATGAAGAGACTCAAAGACACTCTAAAGGACAACGAAGAGACTCATAAAGATTCAGAAGGACCACAGAGAGATGCAAAGAGACACCAAACCACCACAAAGTCTGTGTGTCTTGCTTCTCTGTAGGAGAGGTGGTGGGGCCCTTTGCATATCTGTGCCCAGGGGCCCACTGTCTCATCATCTGCCCCTGCTGACTGTCAACTGTCAAAACCGATAAATCGTATTGATTTGTAGAGCTGTGGGCAGCCGCCCTCCTTCTGTTAACAAAACACAAGTGAGACCAGAATTAGCAGCTGGTCGCCTCGCAGCCCCTCCGCCTCACTTCCTGCCACCAGGAGACTATGGCCCAATTCCAATCTGGCCCCTAAAGACTCAAGCCCTGAACCCTCACTGACTTAACTGACGTCAGCTGTAAGTGACTGAGTGTGAGAGTCTGAAAGGGCTCCGGATGCTACAAATAGGAATGGGACAGCAGTTATCCCCCTCTCTAAATGTTATGTAAAATGTTGTTAACATTGGCGGCTCTGGGCGTGATCGTTTATCGGTTACCATCTTAAATCCTTGTTAATGTAATGTTTCATTGTTCAATGTTTCATTGTTTATCTGTTTTTTTTCGCTCTCCTTCCATAACGTTAATGTTTGCATATCTGCCGACCGTGTTTTCGTTTTTTTTTAATAACACTTCCGGTGTTCCGAGGGCAACCCCTGTATATGACGTCACAACGCTATGAACTGTGGGTAATTTCCTTACCGTAAGTCCGCATCGATGCTGACCTACGGTAAGGGGGCATAAAGGGCTCACTCACTGACTCACTGACTTGACGATTTGACAATGGGACAGCCCTCACACACTCACGTACTTCACATGAATGCGTCTCTAAGTCAGTAAGTCTGTAAGGGATCGGATTGGAATTGGGCCTATTTGTTAAGAGGAGAGTGAGCTAGCGCCGGGTTCACAGCAGGTGGGGTCTAATCTATGTAACAGCAGCAACAGAAAGTTTGCTGATCCTGAAAGAGAGTTTCTTCTGTGGGCCGGCTGAATATGAGTCGCTGTTAGAGCAGCTGAACTTTGGTGACCTCCGACCATCCGCCATTTTCTGCTCTCTAACTTCGGTGGTGTTTTGCTTGAAACAGATTCTTTTACTTACGTTACTCACAGACTTACACAATAGTGGCGGTAACATATTTCCACCTCTGCATCTGAATTATATCATTTAAGACATTAAAAAATGGTTTTTTTTAAACTATTAAAAAATGTGACACTTAAGTGGATTATTTTTATCCGTCTGTGGTAGAAGCAGATGATCATCTGTCTCAGCTTTAAAACCTGACCCTGAGGGTTCATCAGCCTGTCTGTGTTTAAACACGATACGATACACTGACACGTCTCTGGATGTTCAGCGTCTGCTGTTACACTAACACAGGCCACACGCCTCTCACATGTATCCCGAGGACACGTTTATCTAAAGTGTCACATTCACAGAGCCGTAAATGTAAAGCTTCCCAGCATGCACTGCTCCTCAGGCTCCATAAAAGAAGCAGCATCTGCAGACTGGCTGGTTTTGACACCCGCAGTGAAAAAACAAGTTCAGCATGTGATGTTCTGCTTCCATATTTGTGCAGGACGGCGCAGACGATGTAGAGTCCACCCCGGACTGCAAACAGCCGCAGAGACACCAGGAAACGTCCCTCCTGCAGTTCCTCAAAAGTAAGTGTCCTCGTTTCCTTCTGTGTCCTGTCTGATGAGGCAACTACAGGACATCGCCACGGAACGAGGGTCACTGTGACCACGAGTCACAGCTAATAACAGGCTCCGTCCATCAGACCTCACCCACCTCTCTGTCCCCCACTGTCCCTCTGTGTCCCCACTGTCCCTCTCTGTCCTCCACTGTCCCTCTCTGTCCTCCACTGTCCCTCTCTGTCCTCCACTGTCCCTCTCTGTCCCTCTCTGTCCTCCACTGTCCCCACTGTCCCCCTCTGTCCCTCCCTGTCCCCACTGTCTCTCTCTGTCCCCCACTTTCCCTCTCTGTCCCCACTGTCCCTCAGGTTTCCCTCGCATTGCTCTGCGGACGCTGCGGAGCCCCATCTACCTGCTGGTGGTTCTGGCACAGGTCAACCTGGCGGCGCTGCTGGCGGGTCTCGCCACCTTCATGGCCAAGTTCATAGAGAGACAGTTCACCCAGTCCGTCCCGTTTTCCACCATGATGATCGGTGAGCGTGCACGCCGCTCTGTATTTATCACGTGATTAGCTGTAGTTAAGGGAGGGAAGTTAGGATCTAATGAAACCCGGTTTCTTTCCTTCAGGAGGAGTTTGTATCCCGCTGGCGGTGCTGGGCACCGTCCTGGGTGGAGTTCTGATGCGGCGGTTGAATCTCTCAGTCAGCGGTGCCAGCAAGTTGTGCACTGCCGCCATCCTGCTGGGCATGTTCTCCTCCACGCCAC
Organism: Epinephelus lanceolatus; assembly: GCF_041903045.1. NCBI lineage: Eukaryota > Metazoa > Chordata > Actinopteri > Perciformes > Serranidae > Epinephelus > Epinephelus lanceolatus. Next base: position 43,340,691 of record NC_135744.1, on the reverse strand, counting down.
TGCTGCTCATTGGCTGCCCCACGCAGAATGTCTCTGGAGTCTTTCCTGAACGGTAGCTACACCATCAGTTTACATCCATCACGTACACCACTGCTACAGACGCCTGCATGGCAGGGAACTAATTAAAGGAACTAATTTCAACACTGCTATGGAAATTTGACAGAAAATTTGACAGGGAACTAATTTAACTATTGGCAGGGAACTATTTTCACTACTGAGAGGGAACTAAGTTTTACTACTGACAGGGATTTAATTTCACAATTGACAGGGAACTAATTTTAAAACTGTCAGGGAACTAATTTCACCACTGAAAAACGAAACAAGTGCACTACTGGCAGGGAACTAATATCACCCCTAACAGGGAACTAATTTTACCATTGCCAAGGAATTCATTTTACCAATAGCAGGGAACAAACTTCAACACTGACAGGGAACTTATTTTATCACTGACAGGGAACTAACTTTAGTGTTAACAGGGCACTAATTTCACCAGTAAACTAATGTCACTACAGACATGGAACTACTTTCACGACTCACAAGGAACTAATTTCACTTTTCACAGGGAACTACTTAAACTACTATCAGGGAACTAATTTCAAAGCTGAAAGGAAACTAATTTCATCACTGACACTGAACTATTTTTTAATTGAAGTATTTCATTACTGAGAGGGAACTAATATCATCCCTAATAAGGAACTAATTTCACAGCTGATATAGAACTAATTTCGCCACCGACAGTAAACAAATTTCAACACGGACAGGGAACTTATTAAACTATTGAGAGAACTATTTTAAGACTACTGCAGGGAACTATTTTTTTTACACTGGCATGGAACTAACTTAACTATTAACAGGGAACTAATTTCATTGCTGGTAGAGAACTAATTTCACCACCAACAGGGAATACATTTCATCACTTATGGGGAACAGTTTCACCATCGTTAGGGAACTCATATTACAATTGACAAAGAACTTGTTTTACCAATGACAGGGAACAAATTTCAACACTGTCAGGGAACTTATTACACTACTGACAGGGAACTTATTTTACCACTGACAGGGAACTAACTTCATTATTATCAGGGAACTAATTTTACAGCTGAAAGGGAACTAAATTCACTGAGGACATGGAACTACTGTTACTACTCACAAGGAACTGATTTCATTTTTGACAGGGAACTAATTTCACAGCAGAAAGGAAACTCATTTCACCACTGACACTAAACTAATTTCTTAAATGATAGGGAAGTAATTTCACAACTGGGAGGAGACTAATATCATTCCTAATAGGGAACTAATTGCACTATTGCTTGGGGACTAATTTCACCATGAAAGGGAACTAATTTCACCACTGTCAGGGAACTCATTTTTGTTATATTAGGGAACAAATTATAACACTGACAGGGAACTTATTACACTGCTGACAGGACACTTTTTTTTTTTTTTTTACCACGGACACAGAACTAACTGTACTATTAAAAAGGAACTAATTTCACCACTGACAGGGAACAATTTCACAATCATCAATCATCAGGAAACCACTTTCACCACTGAAAGACAGGTAATTCAACTATTCACAAGGAACTAATTTCCCTGCCATGAGGGAACTGATTTCACCACTGAGAGGGAACTTATATAAAATGTTTTGTGATCACAGACCTTAAAGCCAAACTAATGTGTGTGTGTGTGTGTGTGTGTGTGTGTGTGTGTGTGTTCAGCAGTGACATGTTGTCGTGCAGCGCTGACTGTCGGTGTCCTCAGGAGGCCTTTAACCCCGTCTGCAGTTCAGATGGTGTTGAGTTCAGGTCCCCCTGCCACGCCGGCTGTAACACCATAGAAAAATTTTTCGGTGACAAGCCAAACATGGTAAGGATGATCTTATCACTTCGCTTTGAGACTGTCAAACACATTTTCATCCACATCCAGATGAATAAACACAGAACTTAGTAAAATGATTGTGTCCAAATATTGTGGTTCAGTTTTAAAGTGTTTCATGTTTTAATTGAAACTGAGGTGGTGTTCAGTAACAGAGAAGCACTCAGCTCTCAGTCTGTTCCCTTTAACTCTCTCAGTGTTGGTGGTTCCTTGTAAAGTGGGTGACCTCACATCTCGTCTTCTGGTGAATACTCTTTTGTGTCATTCAGAGCAGCAGGCAGCAGAGACTGTGTCCATCCTTCAGATATTAACTGTTAAATATCCTCTGTCTTCATCTGACTGTCCGTCCAACAGTCACACCCTGTTCTTCATTCCTTTTTATTCCCAGTCCATCTTCCTCCTCCTGTTCCCTCAGCGTCTGTTTCTGTGAAAGTCTTGATTCACAGCAGACAGCATTAACATGCACGGACACCAGCCACAGCTCTCAGTGTGACCCTCAGTTAGTCAAAGAACTGAGAGCTGCTGGAGGCCGAGGGAAATGTTCACACAGAAACTATGTGGACACATCGATGTGATCTGATGGGGGCGCTAGAGGAAAGATCAGGTGTCCCTTAAGTGTTTCAGGATTAAAACTTTGACAGATGTTAGTGAGAATATTTTGCTTGAGACTGTAGAAGTGTTGAGAGTAACACACTCGTCACTGAGCCAAAAACAGAAACCACAGCACTGCAAAGACGTCCTCTGATTGGTGGATCCTGATTTCATGGAAGAGGCCGAGAGAAATGACATAATTATGAAAAAAATGAATATGAAAAACTTTAATAAAAACTTTAATAAAAACTTAAATTTTTCCATTTTATTTTTATGTGTTAAAACATAAAATAATCTGTAGTCTGATCAGATTTCAGCTATCAGATAGGATCAGATCTTGAAAATGGGTTGTTCTTCCTGTGCAGCAAATATGTCACATATTCCCAAAGTGACCAATCTGTACATGATCATGTGGCCTGAAGTGACACAGATGTGCACCGAGCCAGATGTGGTGTCAATGGACCGTCCACCGATAATGTGCGGTGTGACAGCGGTGCTGCAGCCTTCATCGTATGTGGTGATGAGTCAGCGTCAGCAGGGTCGTCCTCAGCTGTGGCTTCAGGAGGTAGTGGGGGGGGGACAGCAGGAATCTCGTTCATCCATTCATGAGCGTTACTCATGAGATGATGAAGTGTTTGACTATGGATCTCTGAAGGTCACCAAAGTCCACTTCCTGCCAATTTCGAAACTGAGCAGCCACTTCCTCTCTCAGTTTCTTTATTTTCACTGAACATTATTCTTCACTGTTGTTTTCTTTAATTTTTATTTTAACACTGGAAGAAATTCTGCAGTTTTAAATCTGAAAATGAAAGTAACTGACACAGGTGTGCAGGAAGTGACATCATGTCCAGATGTTTGATTGTTTTAAAGCCTCACAGGAGAAGGGAGCGTACTGACAGGAATGCATCAGAGGACGGGTGGAGTGACTCTGACAGTCCTCAGCTGGACGCCGTTCCCACGTGGCTCTGAGCGAACGAGGAAAGCTGACACTTCCGAGCAGTGACTAATTACACATTCCTCACACACAGGCTGTGACATAATAACTTGACACAGATGGAGGTCAACGCCTCACCAGCAGCCGCGAGTTTCCCAGGAAGTGAAACATTTTTATTGTCAGAGTGAAAGTGAAAAAAATACAAGCTGCTTTATTTCAGCTGAATTCTGCCGATCACACGTGTCCTCCTCCGCTCCTGTCAGTGTGACTGTTTGTGCAGTCTGGATTTACTCAAGTACTAAAGTACACACAGATTGTAGCTGTGAGCTGTTGAGTAACACACACTCACACACTGATGTTGAAATTCACCACGAGCTCCAGTTCTTTCTGTTACTTTCCTTTCTGGAGCTTCAACAAACTGTTGCTTCATAACGATGAGCTGATGACAGATGTCTGCTGTGTTTCTCAGAGCTGAACTATGATGACTTGTTCAGATGTATTTTTTTCTTACTCTGCCTCTGATTGGCTCACCCCAACATTCTTATCCTAACTCAAGCTAACCCCACTCCTCTGACCTAAACGACGCCATCGGGCACCGTTACAGAGCCACAGTGACCAGCTGTGTATCATGCTGACGAAAAAAGGCGCCTTTTTCCGTTGGTGTCTGATGCTGAAAGTCACTGACCAGGCGTTGGTTTTTGACAACTTTGGTCGGTTTATCTCAGTCACTACACGCTCAGTTTGAATGATCTTTCCTGTAGCGCCCCCCTCAGGACAAACTCTACAGTTCAGATTCTGATAAATCTTCAGGATGTTCACACTGTGTCTGTAACGATGGCTGCAGCCTGTAGGGGGCTCCCTCTCACCCTGTGTGTGTGTGTGTGTGTCTTACTGTCTGTGTAGACCTACACTGACTGTCGGTGTGTCGGCGGTCTGGGCGTGGCTTATCCTGGGACCTGCGGCAGCGGATGCTCCCACCTCCTGCTCCCATTTGTGGCTCTGCTCGGCCTCACCGCCTTCATCGCCTCCTTCTCACAGACGCCCTCCTACATGATGATACTCAGGTATGACAACATGAAAAATGACTGTTTATAGCCGCAGTGTTTCTGTGTCAGTGTTGTTGCAAAGACGTCCAGATCACCAAAAAGACAAAACCACCACCAACACAGTTAGGTCAGCTGAGATCTAACAGGAAAAATAAAGTGTTATCGTCTTCCTGTTTTGGTTGCACAGTGGTTGACGCACTTCCTTTGTGCTGTAAATGGAGCCTTCATTTTTCATCCAGTTGGTTTGCCCCCTCAGTGCGGTTCGTTTGTGCAGGTGTGAACACACCAAACCAACCGGACTGAGACCTTCTTGAAGAGGTGGTCTCAGTCCGGTTCCAAAGGAACTCTGGTGCAGTTGGTTTGTGGTGAGAACGTGTTCTGACCTGGATGTGAAGCAACTGCAGTCACATGACACATTGTTTGGGTTAAACATGAGCATGTTACAGTCCTGGAGGATTATTAATGTGCACCTCCTCCTGTACTGCCTTAATATGCACATTCAGCACATCCAATGCATCAAAACATTGTTTTCTAGTTGGAGCCGCGCCTCGTTTTCAAACTGTATGGTTTGACTAAAATGAACAATGACAGCAATATAGTCCACGATGAGCAGCGCTAAAATCAACCTGCGTAGTTGTCCCTCCATTGTGACATTAGAGAGTGTCACATTTATCTTGCAAGTGTACTCTTCTTCAACGTTTGCTTTACTTCCTGGATTTTTCCCACATGGAAATTCTGACCAATCAAGAGCAGCTTTCTCACACAAGGCATTTGATCTGGTCCTCTTGTAAATGCTGCCGTGAGAACACCAACCAACTCTAGGCAATTATACAACTTTGGAACAACATGAGTCCCTGATTCAGACCACAGGAGACCACTCTAGGCTGACAGCAGCCTGAAGTTAAAACAGAAAACTGCTCTGTTTCCACTTCAATGAGTCATAAATAAAACCGTCGACATTCACCATCTACAACAGAATTCATTTTTCTAATAGTTTTCTGTGAGCGTAAAGTGTTTTACTTGCTGCTTTTGTGTTGCTGAGCGCCCTGAACACCTTTGGTCAGTAAATCTGTGAGTAGATCTGCACATAAAAAACCTCGGTACTAAAATCCGCAGCAGAAAACTCAGATTTGATCAGAGACACGTGTGTATGTTCATGAATCAGTCGTCAATTGACAGAACGTTCCTCCTCGTCAGCAATCAGCCCATGAATATCCAGTGACACCATATACGGAGGTGATATTTACTGTGGACTGGTGCATCCTGTCGACCTGTGGACACATGGAGCAAACAGAGACAGAGAAAAACTTTTCCAACGCTGAGGCTGAAGTTATTTTAGAGTTGAGTTAAAATATATAATGTTTTATTATTAGCAGTGTGACAGGGACAGGTAATCAGTGCTGCGTGTCCTCTGTTGAAAGGAAAGTTAAACCAAAATGGTCTAATATAAAACTTGATGCAAAAACCACAGCAGCAGCAGGACTCTGACACAAACACATAAAATGGGATTATTTTTCTTCATGGTTACAAAAAGCTACGACAACCTCCGTCTCTGCTGCAGAGAGTGAGGTTTGCCCCAGAGCTGCTGCTGTATTTAAACCCTCCACCCTCCAGCTGTGAAGGTGACCACAGATGGAGTTACGCTCTGTGACGGAGCAGGACTGAGAAGGTTTCGGTTCAGGAAAGGCCGGCGAGTCTCACAGATCTCTGTCTCTCTGGGCCTTTCCAAACCGAACCCTGCCCACTCCCACTCCGTCTGTAGTCGCTTCCACAGCTGAATGAAGCTCCTTCATCGAGGTGTGGGGTGTAAACACAGCGGCAGCTTTGGAACAAACTTCAGCGAAAAAAGGAGCCGTGGTTATGTTTGGTAACCATGGAGAGAAATCTAATTACTGCCATTATATCTTCTTTATTTATCCTCTTTTTATGACTTTTATTTGACTCATGCTGCGTATGGCCCCGTTCAGATGTAGCATCTAAAAGCGCGTGGAAAACGTCAGCTGTGCCGTTTCCATCCTTTTATCCAAGGCGCTTCGGAGGTTGTGCTACTGCCGTTACTAAGCAACCAAAACCGCCTGTCACTCACAGGGCACAACCGTTAGCCATAAAAATAGCGTATCATCACGCTCACCAGTTATCCCAAGCTCCGAGCTGATAATTCTCCAGGCATTGTTCCTTCTGTTGGAGTCAAAGTAGTACGACGAAGACAGGTCATATAACTCTGGGTATCCCTGGACAAAAATGATCAGTCACTCCTCCGTTGCTTTCTGCCTTTCACACCACCGGATGTTGTGAAGTCCGTTGGACGGAAAGGAAGAAGCACGTCCGTTGAGCTGATTGGTTAAAGGGAAATTTCGGTTTATTTCAACCTGTCTGTATCGTCCTAAATTCGTTTCAAATTACCAACATCTCCATGCTGTCTAGATGCAATATGTGTATTTCCAGATTTTTGTTTCAATAACTGAATTTTTTACAGTGGTTTGAAATCTGCTTTTCCATGCATGGACGGCTGCTAAACCTGCACGTCTGGCTTAGTCAGTTTGTGAAGCTACACATGAATTGTCACTGACTAATTAGCTCAGTGAGATAGAAATTGATTCTTAGTCTCAGAGGTTGTGAGTTCAAGCCTCAGCTGATGCAAAAGGCAGATTGTGTTGTTAAATTCCTAAATGTCTTCTAATTCTTCTGCTTGTTGCTCAGAATCGCCTAAAAATGCCCGGACCCGACCCATTGCTGCGCAGCAGCTATAATTTTGTTTATCCTCTGGGATTATTCTGTCATGACACTCCTCTGATCACAGAGATAAATCTGTACAGGTGTCTGTAGGAAGTGGATCCACCTGGTAACTCCAGCTGATTGGACACAAAGACACACACCTGAGCTGTGTGTTTAAATCCACCATGATCATCAGAGCAGAAACAAACTCTAGAAATAAAGTTCACTCATTAAAGTCTGAATATTTTAAAACTGAGCTGCTGATGCTCAGACACAGAGTGAGGAGCTGCTCACAGCTGCAAGGCATTAAAACAAAGTCCAGATGGAAACAAAAGAAAAGTATTGTAGGTCAGAGAGGAGAAAGTTTTATCATTTTTCCTCTCGCCTCTTTAAAGCACAGTCAGATTCTTTGAGAAGAGACTTTATTATCCTCACCTGAGCCTCACCTGTTCTCCATCTGATAATCAGCCGCAGGTGTTTAAAGCTCCGACAGTCACAGGCTGTCACGTCATTTATCTTCTCAGGCTGCTGCTGCCGGGATGTTAGAGTCAAACAGTAACTCTGAGCGTCAAGGTTTAACCCTCCACATGATCCACCAGAGAGATGTTTGATCAGGTTTAATCTGACGGTGTTCAGGTGCTGCACATAATGCACCTCTCTCAGAGCAGTGTGGACAGAAAAAAGCAGCAGAGCATGACGCTGACAGAAGGTCAGACCTGACCTGAGATCAGCAGGAGAGTCACAGCCTTCAAACTACAGCTGCAACAAATACATAACAGAAAATTAAAAAAGCCAAACACCAGAAAATTGTTGGCATCGTACGTTTCTGCAAACCACAGCGACATCTGTGTGTTTCATACGTATCAGCGATTCTGATGTGTCATCGTTCAGATCACATGTGTATGAGATGAGCTTCTCATCAGCAGCTGTTTGTGACTTTACATTTCAACTACACTGTGCTTAATGTCATCATCACCTCTGTGTGTGTGTGTGTGTGTGTGTGTGTGCTGCAGGACGGTGCCCACAGAGGACAAGTCTTTTGCAGTTGGAGTTCAGTACATGTTGTTCAGAGTGCTCGGTGAGTCCGTCAGACACAAACTCTTCAAACTTAAGAGATGCCTCACATGTTTACGGCTGAACAACAGGTTCTGTTATTGTTTACTATTGTTGTTTGTTAGCCTCCTCCACCATCACCTCATTTTTTGTTGTGTGAAACTTTTACCTTTGCCCTGTAGTGCCATCTATTGGCTGTATCTATGACAACATGAAGGACAGTGACATCACAGCATTTAAATGACAACATTTAAAATAAACGTGTCTGTTTTTGTACTTAAAGGAAGAATAAACGAGACACAGCAGGACGCAGAGAAATGTAGTTATATCGCTTCAGTCATGAGTTGTAAGAAATCTGTGTGTGTGTGTGTGTGTGTGTGTGTGTGTGTGTGTGCAGCATTCATGCCCGGCCCGGTGTTGTACGGCAGTGTCATCGACACCACCTGCATCCTGTGGGGCAAAAAGTGCGGCAAGCAGACTTCCTGTCAGTACTACGACCTGGACCGCTTCAGACAGAGGTGAGTCTGGAGACTGTTATCAAAGGAGGAGCTTTTATTTTGAAGGGCAGACTTTGTCAGCACATTGTCCTTGTGAGGGGAATTAACATTTGAGTAATTAAATTGTCTCCATGTTTCTGTCAACAGGACAAAATGTCTCAGTGTTCAGAGGCATGAAATGAAATTCAGCCCTTAAAGGCATAGTGCACCCAAAAATGAAAATTCAGCCATTATCTACTCACCCATATGTCGAGGGAGGCTCAGGTGAAGTTTTAGAGTCCTCACATCACTTGCAGAGATCCAAGGGGAGAGGAGGTAGCAACACAACTCCACCTAATGGAGGCTGACGGCGCCCCAGATTCAAACGTCCAAAAACACATAATTGAAACCACAAAATATCTCCATACTGCTCGTCCGTAGTGATCCAAGTGTCCTGAAGCCCCGACATAAAAAGTTGTTTGGAAAAACCTCATTTGAACTCTGTTTTTAGCCTCATTGTAGGCTGTAGCTCTGACTGCCTCTCTGGGCACCGTGCTCACGTGTGTGCACTTGTGCGAGAGCATGAGACATGGGCACCACGTTTATGTGTGTTCATGTGCTTTCGCTGGTCTGCGTGCAAGCACACACACGTGAGCGCAGGACGTTTGAATCTGGGGCGCCGTCAGCCTCCATTAGGTGGAGTTGTGTTGCTACCTCCTCTCCCCTTGGATCTCTGCAAGTGATGTGAGGACTCTAAAACTTCACCTGAGCCTCCCTCGGCATATGGGTGAGTAGATAATGGCTGAATTTTCATTTTTGGGTGCACTATCCCTTTAAGTTGTTCGCAGCCTTCTTCCAATGCTCTTGAAAGAAATCATTTGCTGAGGTTTAAAGAGTGCTCATTGTTTCGGTTTATTGACAACACTGTTAAAAATTAATGAGATCCCACAGCCGGAGTTTGTCAGGGACCGGACAATAAAGTCCTGGACTGGTTCCCATCATTGTTTCACAGTCCACCACATGTTTATCAGGACGGAGACAGACGATGTCCAACGTTCAGAAAAACCATATAATCAAACATCAGGTACAGTTTCTCAGGAGGGAGACATGATGAAGGTATTACAGACACCCGAAAAGTCAAATGATAAAATAGGGATGTATGAAATAATTTATCATGCAAAAATTAATGAAATTAAAATTCTAAAAACAAAATGAAAGATTTAAAATTCTAGCTGCAAGTGGAGATTTTCAGGTTCAAGCCTGCACAGACTGTCAGGAGATAAATGCTGCGAAGGATTGAGACCTTTGACGGTTCCCAGCACCTCCATTAAAGACAACTAACAGGTTTTATGACTGTTGGACATTGTTTACGAGCAAATGTGTGCCGCGCCCTTTTTGGCAAGGCCAGTTTATAGAGCTCATTCCAGTAACAAGACAATTCAAACTGCTGCACATGAAATATAAAAGAATAATAAATACAGTTTAAAAACATGTTTAAAGAGCTGCAGAGTAGAAAATAAAACAAGACTAAAACAGGTGTAAAATACAAGAGTCAAAGTTTCAGTTCAGTGTGAGAAATGAATAAATGTCTGATTTAATGAAAGACGGCGGCAGAAAACAGGAAAGTCTTCGGTCTTGGTTTAGAGGAGGTGAGAGTTGGTGCACATGTGTGGAGCATTCAAACTAAATGCTGCTTGACTGTGTGGACACAAAGCAGACCTGTGCCTGAAGACCTGAGAGGTCTGGAAGGTTCATGGTGTGACAGAAGGTCAGAAACTACTGAGTGATTTATAAACCATGAGAAAAACTGTAGAAAAGCACGCACATCCCAGACAAAAAAAGTGAAATGAATAAAAGGAATAAAGTCTGCACATCAGAGATAGCTCCAAAAGTCAGTTTTTAATGAGTTGTGACGACATGTGACGTTTCGGGTCACTGCCCTTCTTCAGACTGAAGAAACTGCTGATACTTCATTAAAAACTGGCTTTTGGAGCTATCTGTGGTTTATAAACCATCCATCCATTTTCAGCCGCTTATCTGAGTGAGTGTTGTGAAGACATCAGGCTGAGCAAAGCACCCCAGACGTCCCTCTGACCAGCAACACTCTCCAGCTCAGTTGTTGAACCACCTCAATTGACCCCTTTCAACATGAAGGAGCAGCGGCTCTACTCCGAGCTCCCTCCAGATGTCTGACTCCTCCCCCTATCTCTAAAGGCCCGAACATACTCGGGCATACTATAAGTGGAGCGGACTCTGCGAGGAATGTCCGCAGTCATTTGGGCTTTCATAGTTGAGCGCACTTCCGCATTGTAGTTTCCTGTAAAAATGTAGGTGAAAAATCCCCGCAATGTGAAAAATACATGCCGAGCAGTCACTGGTGCGCGGAGCGGAGTCCGCGCGGTCGTAAAATCTGAGCTTTGCGCACACAGGGCTTGCAACAGATAGTAATGATCAGGAGGATGAGGATGAAGATGAAGAGGAGGAGGAGGAGGATAGCTCCGCCCCTTCATGCAGCTGTGGGGTCAAATGAAAGACAGGGAGGAAGTGATGACAGTCAGATAGGTGGCTCTCTCCAGTGGAGAGAGGCAGAGGAGGAAATGTGTCTTTTCATTTTGTCACATATTGTGAATTTCCACAATGAATAGAAGAATAAAACGCACCTGACTCAGTGTGCAGAGGCCTTTTTAGTCTGATTTGTGTTACGACACGCCCATTTTTTTGCGTTGTAGCGCCCCTTAGTGCCTGACTTGAATGACACTTCGGTATGTTTCAGGCACTTTTTTAGACAACTGCAACTTTCTTGATGATTGGACGATTACAGAGTTAGGATCTATTTGTGCTGAGCCACGCCCCCTCTAATGCTCATTGGTCAGTATTTTTAGAACACAACAAGATTGATCCACAAGCATTTGATGTTTTTGATAACTTAGATCTTGTATCGATCCACAGAAAATGTGGTACAGTTGGGTCCTACGGTTCAGGAGGATGAGTCAAAACTCAATCTTACAGCGTAGGAGTCATGACTTTGTAAAGTTAACCTTTTACGTATAGCGCCCCCATCAGGCTGATTAGGGTAACATTTGTTGAGCAGCATTTGGACACATTTTATGAGGATTTGTACAAATGATCAGGAAGAAAAAAATATTCAGCACAAAAACAAAAGTTTCAATCTTTGTCTCAAACGTTCGGGTCCGTCTGTAAATTATAATGACAAAAACTGTTCCTGAGTGTGACGTAATAAATTTCCTGTGTGATTCTGAAAGTCCTGACTTTTCTTCAGCTGTCAGCCTGGACACCAAAACAACGCTGTCCGTGACCACCTGTGTGTTTGTGTTTGCAGGTTTCTGGGCCTGCAGGTGGTCTTTGTGTGCGGGGCGCTGCTCTGCTTCCTGCTGACCGTCATGGTCCTGCGTAGGAGGGCCGGACGCCAGGAGCCTCAGCAGAAAAGTAAACGAGGCTACGAGATGGTGAACGACCAGAAAACACCTGAGAACACTTTGTGTAAAGAAAAAGAACTGATGAGCATCAAGACCTGATGAAACACAAGGAGAGGACGCAGGGAGAGAGAGACGCAGAGACGCTGGACGAGGACAAAGTGGTCGTAAAGGAACAGGAAGCTGCTGCGCTGACAAAGCTGCGACCAGTCAGTCTGCATAACGAGGCTGAGACACTTTCTCAAATTTGATTTTTTTAGCCCAGTCACCAGAAGAAAATGTTGGTATTGTATGTTTCTGCAAACCACAGATATATTACATTGGTACGTTTCATATGTATCATATAAGCATTTCTAAAGTGAGTTAGTGTATGAGCTGACTTCATCAGGGGATGGTGGATGGTTTAACACTTAGGAGAAGCGGCTGCTAAGCTGCAGACCACAGTGACAGACGACAACATCCCAAACAGTGTTTTCAGTGACCCTTTGCTGTTTTTCCCGCCTTGATAGTGCCACGAAAAGTGGTTGTTTTTTACCGAGACGTCACTGTGTTTCCAGCGGGGATAGTGCCATGAAAAGTAGTTGTGTTTTTACCAAGATATTGCTGCATTCCAGTCAGGATAGTGCCAAAGAAAGCATTTCTTCTACCGTGACACCACTGCCTTTCCAGCGAAATGGAGGCACAAAAATTAGTTATTTTCTTCTGAGACATTGCTGCATTTCCTGCTGGGATAGTGCCACAAAAAGGGGCTTTTTTCACCATGACATCACTGTGTTTCCAGCGAAGACAGTGCCATGAGAAACGGTTGTTTTAACAGAAACAGGGATGGTCACACTTAAAGTAGTTATGTTTTCCTGAGACATCGCTGTATTTCCAGCAGAGATTGAAAACTGTATTTTAAGCCAAAACATAATCTTTTTTCAAACCATAACTAAGCTGTTTTAGTGCCTAACCCTAACCACACAGTGTTGGTTAAGTTTCAGTGTTTCCACTACATTATAAGAAGTAACGTATCCATGGTTTGCAGAAACAAACAGTGGCAGCATTTCCTCTGGTGACTGGTTTGTCTTTACGCTCGGCTCACACTCCAGTTGGACCACTGGTGTGTTTGTACATAAGCTGATTCATATATTCTGACATATGATCTATACACTGTTTTTTATACGACGCTCAAACAGTCACCTCAACGTATAAAATGGGGCTGGTGTTTAATAAGCTGCAGTTCCTCTAATGGCCTCTAGATGCTGCTCAAAGCCAACTGTGACTGTGTTGAAGTGAATGAGAAAACTCAAGAGACAGCGATGAAATATATCAGCAACTGTTGGATGGATTGTGATGAAAGTTTTTTCAGACTTTCATGTTTCCAAGCGGATGAATCCTACTGACTCTGGTGACCCTTTGACTCTTTCTTTAGCGCCATCATCTGGCCAAAACTTATAATTGTCCAGTACTACCAGTACATACTATCCAGTAAAATATCTCAGCATCTGCTCGGTGGATTGGAGCAATATTTGGTAAAAACAGAAGGATGACTCCCACTGACTTTGGTGATCCCTTGACTTTTTCCTAGCGCCACCTGCAGGTAGAATTTTCCAGACGGGATGAATTGTAATAACTTAACTGATCCCAACGATGCCAGGCACGTCCAAGTGCAGCACTGTGGTTTATGACCATAATACTACAGAATTAATTATATTCACTTCAGCCTCATTCTGTATTTACTGCTAATTAGCTAATATTAGCACTCTAACACAGCGATGGTGAACATGGTAGTAAACACCCAAATATTAACCTTGACATTGCCAGGTTAGCATTTAGCTCAAAGTTAATGTGGCAACCTGGTCTCACGCTGAAAAACCGCCACTTGGTCAGTGACTTCTGGCGTCAGACAGGAAACACGGCTGGACAACAACGAAAATTAAGGTGGCGGAAGTCTGAGTAGGGCGAGTGTGAGGCGTCCAGCGATCACCAACTTTCACCCAGGAGGCCGGTGTTCACTTCCTGTGAGACTGTAATGCCAAACCCTGTTCTTTTGTCCTAAACCCAGCCACGTGTGTGTGTGTTGTTGAAGGAAAAAAAAACATCAGTTGGTGGTGTTGTACTGACGTAGTGCTTTTATTTTGAAAGAGACTGTATCAAACTGTACATTTCCTGTGAAAACAGAAGTGTATTTTGAAAACAGACAATGCATGTAACAGGCTGAAGTTGACACGGCGTCCCAGAACGTCAACAACCAACACACCCAGGGTACCTTGGACCTGGACATGTGACGAGGTCACAGTGAGGATGAGTTGAATGTGGATGAAAGCTAAAAATGGAACGATTCCCACCTCAATGACTTGCAGGTGTCACACCATGATGATGGTTGTTTGATTGGAGTCGGTTGTGCTTGGATTAAAATAGCGTGCACTGACAAGGTGACACAGCACCCATTATATCTAGGTTAAATCACACTGAGCCACAGACAGTGTCGTCAGGTATTCTTTAGAGCCATGTCGGACATATTTTACAAAAAAAATACTTAGCAGTCGTGTTTTTGTCTAATTTTTGTCATTTTGTATTAAAACAGGACTTTTACTATGAAAATCAAAACCGTATATATATATATTTTTATAACCAAAGAAAATTCATAACAAGATATATTGTAATAGATTTCTTTTTTTATCAAATGTTATTTGATGTGTTCTTTTTATATTTTTTTCTGATGGACTTTTTAACAAAACTTACAGAAATCCATCTTCAGACAAAATGAGTTTCACCTTCGCTGAACTTCATCTCTAACGCTCACATCAACCACGACAGTCTGAACCTCTTCAATCATATCGTTCTGTTTTTACTTCAATTAAAGGACATTTTCTTAGAATTAATTTCTTTAAATGATTTTGTGCCTTGTTTTGTAAATGTTTATAATATACATTATAAAATGTGATGATATTATTTTTGTAAAGAGCCAATGAAGAGGAATGACTCAATTCTGAGGATCTGAAAGACTGTTGTTTCCAAAAAAAAAACAAAAAAAAAAACAAAAACAAAAAAGAAGACGAAATTAAAAACTGTCTTTTGTTATTTGGGGTCTCTGAGTGTTTCTTATTAAAAATCTAATTCTTATTATAAAGTGTGAACTGTGTGTGTGTGTGTGTGTGTGTGACAGAGAGAAGAGTTTCTTTAAAATGTGGACTTAGACAAAGTTTTATTGATCAAGTTCACAAACTGGTCTGATAAAATGATAAAATAATATTTTTCTGTGAGCTTTATTCGCTGGACTTTCTGATTCTCAGTTTATTCTCAAATGAAAGCAGAAGCTCAGGTATTTGTGATCTGTGACACGTCTGATTTTGGCCTCATTCAGTAAACAGATACTGTTGGCATCATCATCATCATTATCATCATCATCATCATCAAACTTCCTCAGCCTTTTGAAAAGTATACATTAAGACCTATTAAAACCAGTCTGCACTCAGTCAAATGCACACTGAGGATCCAACACAACTTGTTCCACAAACAGTGCTTCAGTATAAATGACGGTATCATCTGCAAATAAAATTGTGCTTTGCAGTTTTCTGCTGAGGCAAAAATATAATTTATACACAAAGTGAGGTTATTGTTTATGAATCAAAGTAGGGCTGCGCAATAAATTGATTTTGTACAATATATTGATGTATTTTCAAGCAGCATATGAATTATGAAAAGACTCTTTATATCCATATAGGATCAAGTTGGCCACATAACTATACAAGTGTTCATCTGTCCTGTCACACAGCTCTGCCCCCTCACTCACTAGGCCCGTTTCCACTGAAGAAGTTCCTGGTACTATTTGGGGGGCAGGAACTACTACAGGAACGTCCTCTCGTTCGGCCCTCTCAACCGCCGTGTCTCCACTGAGGTAGTCTGGGGCCGTTAGTGGCCGTTTTGGTAAGGAAACGGAACCAGGGCGAGTGAGACAGGATCCGGAATTCGATGGATGTGCCTTTCCGTAAAAATAAAAGCACCAAGCTAATAAAAATGCGGTGAAACTTTTAATTTAAAGAATATAATTTACAAGAAAAGCCCCAAGCCATTACGTTAATCGATTTTCTTACACCCCTCATCACCCCAAATCGATGGTGCGCCAGAATTTAAAGTTTTACTATGGTGAACACTTTTAGTTTGGTGAATTTGGTGAATACCGCATCCGCTCCCTAGACCGGAACCAGAATCCAGACAAAATTCAGAGTGAATAGACACTGAAGAAGTTCCTGGTACAAGGCACCACTACCTGGTTCCTGTAAAGTTACGGGCTGCCTCTGGATGTGACGTAATCGTTGCGCGACCATTTTGGCCGGGGCGACGTAGGGACGCCGTTAGCCGATAGCGGTGTCTGTAATAACTCACTAAATGGCCTGTGAAAAAAATATTTTTTCCAGCGGATGTCTTAGTTACAACATGATGGAGCTAACTGGAGTAGTTTCATGTCGTATCTGACAACGGGAGGCTTTTAACAGATGACGTCCTGATGTTAGCTTTGCTGCTAGTGTTAGCTGTCCCTGTCAGCTGATGCTTTCTAGACATTGTGATTTCCCAAAACTGAATAAATACCACACATAGCAACACAAAACTGCTTTGCTAGCTCAATCATGTTGTAACTAAGATATCCGCTGGAAAAAATATTTTTTTCACAGGCTATTTAGTGAGTTTTTTTTACATGGCGGTGGAAGCTATATGAACGAGCTAACCCTCGTCTGCTGAGTTTTAAAAATGCCGGCTATTTTGTTGCTTTCTGTTGACGTCACATCCCTCCTTGAGTATATCCAATCAGCACCAAGTAATCCCCAAGCCCCAGCCAGGAGTCTTTCGGGGCCGTTCTGAGTACCTACCCCGAGGCAGGGACTTGTTTAGCCCCTGTAAAAGTTCTGGAACTCTGTCCTTCAGGGGTGGTTCCTGCGCTGGAGACACGCACCAATGGCCCCGGCCCCGTAAAATTACCCCGAAGTTCCTGCGGTGGAAACGGGCCTACTCACTCACTCAATCACTCACTCACTCACAGTTTCTCCATCAACACTCAGAGACACAGAGCTGCTCTTCTGTTTAATCTGTCTGTTCATTAGTCTACAGTGAGACATCGGTCTATATGCTGCACGAGCTAAGCTACATCAGTCTGTGAGATGAATGAAGTTACCGCAGCAGCACACGTACGACACTGTGGGCCTTTAACTCTGTAACTTCTGGCCACATCCAGTCAAGCCATGCTGCGCAGATTTATGTTTCTGTTATCAGTGTAGACGCCTGGTGCCACGCCGAGCTGTGCACCTACTCCTTCTCTGGAGTAGGGCCGCCGGCACTCAAGCGGGTAGCGGTGGCATCTTGCCAACAGCAGCCAACCCCTGTTTCTCCCCCCTCGTGTGTGCTGTTAGACTCTCCTCCCTCTGTCTGCAGCAGACCAGAGAGACAGGAGCCTTTAAAAGTCTCTGTGTGTTCAGCTCTCAGTACGTCTGTAGCTTCTAACTGAATCTCTGAGGTTTGGAGTTCAGTTTTTCTCCTGCGTCCTGTTTGTACTTTACATATCTGCTTTATTTTACTGTTTCATGTTCACTATCAGCTGGATTAGAAGCTGTGTGAAGCTGCTGCTCGAAAACTCAACATTTTCTTATTTTGCTGCTTCACAATAAAAGTTTTTACAAAACAAAATTACTGGGAACTTTTCTTTTTAAGATTCTACAGGAATTAGAATATGTTTATCACGGAATTAGCAAAACTTTATTTGTGGCTTTTCTTCAATAGAGGCAAGTCTAATGATACAGCAGAGAGGAAGAGTGAAATCAGGAACAGCCACAGTGAGATGTTGATGAAGAGCTGCAGACAAACAGCTTACCTCCAGCAGGTAAACTTCTTTAACCTGCTCTGCTGTGGAAAACCACATACAGCAACAATAACGGGGGATCAGCCTGCAACTGAACATGTCGCCTGCTTAGTAGAAAATAACGGGACATATAGGCTATCGTGTATTACCATTCAGCCTGAAAATACCGAGATGAGTCTGAGTGACTTTTCCTAAATCTGAACACACAGATGAAGTTTTTTTAGTTTATTTCATGTCCTGCAGCTTTGTGATTCTAATTCTCACTGTTCAGCGCATCATATTTTTTACATTTAAACACAAATCAGTGAAGATTCTCAGTCGTCCAGGTCATGGTGATGATAAGTGCTGTATCGTAGGCAACTGGACTTGCTTGAGTTTCTTGAAGATGTTTCATCTCTCATCTCAGAGGCTTCTTCAGATCTAACAGACTGGTGCAGAGTCACAGCCTTTAAACTCTGTGTAGTCGTTGAGGTCACATGTGAGTTGTTGACCCACTTGGCCACCTCATGCGTCAACACCTCCTGATGACAAAGTCAGCTCATGTAGTAGAAACACTTTAGAAACATTGATATGATATGAAAAGTAGAAATGTAACGTAGTCCAGGTTTGTAGAAACGTCAAATGCAAACACCTTCTGCTGAATGTGCAGCTGTGCCACATGAATTTCAGCTGTTATAAATAAATTATTGTGATTGGTTGGCACCTCTCAGGTGACTGAAAATCTGTTCAAAGGGGACAAATCTATCAAATAAAACACGAGCTCAGATTCATCTGACACACAGCGTTAAACACACTCCTGTCTTTTTACATTTAAGCATCCATTTAAATCAGCTGCTTCCAGATTCTGAGCTCTGCTAACTGTTTGTTTTCAGGACGTTGTTCATGTCAGTGAACGTTAGAGGATAAACTGGTGAAACTGCAAACACTCACAGGCAAAGATAAAACAAGTGGCTAAAAGAGTGACACACAGATATCAGGAACATTTCTGCGCAGCGTTTTCTCATGAAGTCGCCTTGTTCTTTGTTTCTGCAGCTGTGACGTGAACCAGCAGTAAGGTGACTCACTGGTCGATCGGTTTTCCAGGTGAAACAAATATGTAAACACTCTGTAGGTGCAGGACGATCTGCTGACTTCACTCACAGTGTTTTTAAAAACATTCCTGATGTTCAGACGAGTCCGTGCAGCAGCTTCAGGTCGACGTCTGTTGAAACATGAAGCAAGAGTTTGTTCTCTGCTGCAGGTTCAAACATGTGGACGGACCCAGTCGTCTGTCAGTTCAACAACATCTACAGCTGCAACACACACACACACACACACACACACACACCTTTACTTCAATCAGGAGAGACACGTTTTTATGGTAAAAGAATATTTATTAACATGTGAACGAATGAATGAGAATGTGGAAAGTCTTAGACCCCGTAGAGATGGTTTGATTTAAGGAGGGTGATCAATCCATAGTTGAATAAGGAACTCTATCCCATGATGCATTGCCTTTGACTATTGTATATCACGTTAACTGACAGTTTTTAACAAGCGAATGGTTAACTGTTTTAAACATTACGTTAGCTAAAAGTTCTCAGCTTCAAAAATCTAACTTTAATAAGTTTACTTGCAAACGCTCCATCAGCCTGAAATATATCAGTGTCTCTGGTGATTAAACGTATAAACATACATACAAATTATAACAATCTTTGGATCCATGATTTACGGCTAACTACTAGCTTATTCCTTCTTTCGTCAAGCGCAGCTGGTTGCTAGGTAACAGGAACACCAATGGGTGGGGGAGAGAAAAACTGATGATGCAACCAGGAAATTGTCTGCAGACCAGACCGTCCTATTATGGAGAGCGTTCGGTTTGGCGTCCTTCAGAGGCTGCAGCGCCTGAACTGAGACGCAGCTGACGTTATAAATAAGGGAGAAGTGTTCCTCAGACAGGAAACAGTGTTTGAGTCTGTTTCATCATACACAGGGTCAATCTGCTGAACAGTTAGAAAGAGGAGGAAGTGAGTGTTGATCTTCGGCTGTTCTGGTGTCTTTGTGTATTTTTGTCACACACATGATGAGTGTGTGGACGACTTCTGGTCATGACCTGTTTTACTGAAACTGAAGCTGCAGTTTCCTCCGTGTGACTGTCGGACTGTCAGCTGGACTGTGGAACAACACGGAGCTCAGCGATTTCAAGAACTGACGAGTTAAAGAGCGAGAAATTAAACATGCTGCTTGTACGAGTAAACTTCACCAACAGCTGCTGACTGATCGTCTCATTTATTTAATGCATGTTTAGAGGGTTTAATTCAGAAGCTCTGACAGGCTGAGTGACAGAAAACTGCAAGTTCATCTCCTTCATACAAGATATTGTCCCGTGTACGAGATATTTTCTCTTACATACAAGGTATTATCTCCTTCGTAGACGATATTATCTCCTTTGTTTAAGAGCTTATCTCCTACCTACGAGATCTTATCTTCTCCGTTCAAGACATTATCATCTACTTACAAAATATTTTCTTTGTCGATGATATTACCTCCTACGTTGTTCCTGTTCTTAGAGTCAGACAGTCGTGCAGAATAAACTGGTCCCCCTGCTCTCAGTCTTCCAGGGTTTTATCATCCCTCTATTTTTGATTTTTTTTACCATCCACTGTTGTTTTATTTCATTACTGTTGTCAGTTTTCATCTGGTGTTCTCTCCATAAAGCTCTTTGTTAAGAAAAAATAAATAAAGTTTATCTTATACGTAGAAACAGAGAGCAGGAACCGTACTGTTTATTATTTTAAAATAATCCGTACATTTTACTCACTGACTCGTTACTCTGCAAAAACACGTCCTTAAAGTTCTTCTCCATCCCACGCGTCAGCTGCTCTGTGATTTAAAGACAAAAACACTGTTGTATGTTTGTACATTTATTGTGAAGGAGCAGCTGGGGTTGGACTGAGACATCTTCATTGTGTGACTGCAGAATCTGCTCTTTCTTTTTTATTGTATTCAAACAAATAGTCATTTAATTTCTCCTGCCTCGAAGCAATAACGCCGTCTAACAGAAAGAAATCTTTTACAAAGCAAAGAAAACAGAATAAAATCAGTCGCTCTTTTCATTTTGATTAACAAATTAATATTTCTCCTGATCATATAACAGTCTATAAAGTGCCAGGACAACAGCAAGCGTTTTTGTTTGAAGACACATGGTTGAAAAATCAAACTTGTTGCCATCTTTTGATCATCGTCCAAAAAGTTGCCACATGAGGACAGAACCAAAATACATGCAACTTATCTTGAATTAAAAACGTCTGCTCTGCGTTCACAGAACCTGTTTGTATTGTCTGAACCGAGGGAAATGTACGGAGTCTGGCAAACAAGCGTTTCTGTCTGCAGCTCCTATCTGTGGGATCTCCTGCAGGAGGACTTTGAGGTCCTGTTTATACGACAACGATTTCAACTGAAAACAGTAAACTTTAGTTGTGTTTTGGCCGATCGTTTACACGACAGCAGTGTTTTGGGTGCCTGAAAACACAACATTTTGAAAACGGGTTCCAGAGTGTAATTTTTTGGAAACAGCAGCGTCTCCGTTGTCATGTAAACTTGCAATATGCAGTTCCTCTGAAAACTGAGACTTTTCGCACATGCTCATTACGGTTACAGTCACTAGGCATGTGCGAGAATGACCATCGACCATCACGACAGCATGACTACGCGGTCGCCCCTGGACGGATGCTCAAGTGTGGGTGAGAGGAGCAGCGAGGACCGGCAATGGTGATGTATAGTTACCTGGGCTTCATCAATCAAATTACGCATTACTGCCCAACACTGATTATAACTATTTAATAAGAAAGTAGTATTTGGGTATAGCAAAAAACTAAAAATAAACTTCAGGTTGCAATTTAAACGGTCCTGAAACTGCAGCCTCCGGTACTGCAGCTTTACTGTACTCGATTTTGCGGCTCAGTGTGAACAGAGATCGTTTCAATAACGTCGTCATATAAACGCAGAAGTTTTCTAAAATGCAAAGGACAGACTTTGCGGTTTTTAGATAAACCTTTGACGTCTACACAGGGTCTGAGTTGCTCTCATTGGTTCCTCTCAAATGTTTCAAAGCTCTGCTGCAGGAGTTGTTTTACACAGTCATCTACATGTCACTCTTTGTGATCACGTGTAGCTGCTGTTTCTGGTTTTTAATGATTCATTCTAAAATATATTTACATACTTATTGGCTTTTTTTGTATTGACCTTATGTTGTGTTTCATATTGCTTGTTTCAGAGCTTTACATTTTTAATCTGTATTTCTGTTCTGTGTTGTCTGCAGCTGATGTTGCTGCCTGTCTCGGCCAGGACACTCTTGAAAAAGAGATTTTTAATCTCAAGATGTTTTTCTGGTTAATTCAATGTTAAATAAAATAATCTTCAGTGTTAGATTGACGGAAACCACAGTTTCCATCCTGTCGTTTTTTGTGGTTGGCAGATTTTTAATTGAAAATATTGTGACTTGAGATCAATAACAGCTTTATAAATGACATCATACACCTGTCTCCATGGCAACGGGACATTGAATATCCCCTCCCAGTTCAACTGAAGTTTTTATGGCTTGTCATTTAAATATAAAAAAAGCACATTAGAGCATTGATCTTTTTTCTTTGAAGCTAAAGACAGATTCTCACCGACAGTTTCCTTCTGTCGTTTTTACTGAGTGTTTGTCTCCCTCTGCTGGCGAACACTCATAAAACTCAGCAACATTTAAAACATGTTTTTTAAGGTGATCTAATGTCTGTGACACTCTGTGCCTGACGTGCTTCAGAGCTGTGCTTCAGTACAAACTTACGATACTTGAACTTTGAGTATTTTCTGGTCATGTTGCTGTTTACTTTGACTCCAGTGAGGAAAGCACCGTACTTTTCACTGCACTACATTTATTTTATAACTTTAGTCCCGTTACGTTTCACAACATCATGTGTAACATTATTCTTCAGTATCACGTTCACTTGTCAGTGTAGTGCAGCATCATTTTCAGTCTCACTGTGACGTCATATTCATTATAACATTAATTATCAGGTGCAGTCTGATGTTCCCACCATTTTAGTTCATCTTTAGTGACTGATCTCACTCCTGTCGTTGCTCTGTGAGGCACTGCCTTTTGCTTTTGCTCCTTGAAAACACTTCTATCTTGTATATTTGCATATTTTGACAGATATTTAACACTTAATTGTTCTAAACATGGGCCCAGTGAGTGACCCTGACCCGGGATCCACTGGTTGTTCTGGTTGTGAATCATTAAAATGTGGTTACTGTGCTTGGTGTTACAGTAATATGAAGCATCACCTGGCTCAAGAAATTCATTTGGGATAAATAAAGTTCTGTTGAACTCAGTTGGATTGTTTCAAATTCAGATTTTTTTTACAAACAAAAATTATGAGGAGTTGATACAATAAAGTGAACGCCCTGAAAAGTGCCCAACACTTCACAGAGTGAGTGCTGAAACACTTTCTGTACTTTTACTTTAATGCAGGATCTGAATACTTCTTCCACTGCAGAGTAACATCATGACAGAGGACACAGACGGGATAAACGTTCATGTTTCTGTTGGATTAAAAAATTTCCAGAGTCGGTTTCCTCGCTGAGATTCCAGCTCTTCTTCTTCTTTGTCTCCGTTTTTCCTCTCAGCTCACTTTCTTCTGGGCTGCTGCTCAGAAACCTCAGGAATCTCTTGACTGTGGAAAATCAAGACCATGTGTGAACTGAACACACACACACACACACACACACACACACACACACACACACACACACACAGTTTGACATACATGAAAACCACAGCCCTTTAGATTCTCAGTCTTGTTTACTGATCATTTCCTGATGTTAAGTCTTATTCTGCACATTCTTTGAATGTTTTATAAAGTTTTGTCTTCAGGATTCATTCATGACGTTTGTCTCGTTCTGTGTGGAACAATAACGTGTTCATACTCTGTGAAAGAACTGTGGAAAATAATTTGGCTTTAGCATCAAGTTGCAAAGCAAACATCGTTCCAGAAACCTCCTCCTGCAGAAAGGGATGTGGGTCAGAGGAGTCACGTGATCAGTTTCACATGTGGAGAAACAATCAGAGGCTGAACAGACGAGTCGACTCTGTGTCTGCATTAAAACCTTCAGTGTGTGAAACCACAGAGCACAACCCCAGATCATCACCAGCAGCTTATTACAGCTCGTATTTATCTTTATTGTTGGGCGGCAAACTCGAGTGGCCATGGTGATTATGAGGGGAGAAAAGGAGGAAGTCAAGAGCAACACAGGTCAAGTCCACACGGACCCGTGTTCATCTGAAACAGAAGTTTTTCGGGCTCCGGTTTCCAAAAAAAATTCATCCACACGAGTGGTGTGATAAAAAAATATGATATCCACACAAAACCGCAAAACCCGCTACCAAGTGATGTAATACACATGCCAAAGCAGTAGGTGGTGATGTAACTTCTAACGGAGAGGCCATTTTAACCAATCAGAAGTCAGAGTCAATACCGCTATAGGGAAGTGTGGAAAATAAAAACAACCCGATCCACAAAAATAGCGTGACCTAATTCAACAGCAGAGGCGCCTGAATGACCAACTACACTACCATGTAAGCAGCGACAGGCCTGCCAACGGAGGTTCTGGATCCGGCCGAGTCGGACCTCCATTGGCAGGCCTGTCGCTGCTTACATGGTAGTGTAGTTGGGGTAGCTAGCAACAGGAGCAGCCTCCTTTGTTGGTCGTTAGGTCGAGCAGCTGGATATGCCATCCAAAGAGAGTTAGCACCAGCATGTTTGTTTGGTCTGCCATTTCACTAGCTATTTACCGTCGCTCTGACGTCAAACAGTGGAGACAGGTAATAAAATACTGAGCTTATCCTATCTACACACAACTGCTGGCACCGGAGTCTTCCAAAAACTTCACCCTGGACTCCGGATTCAAAGAAACGCGGTTTCAGGGGCCCAAAGGTGCGGTTGTGTGTGGCCAAACAGCCAAATCGCATAGAATAATACGTGTGGACTGGGCCACATCCTCACTGTGACCTCGTCACATGTCCACGTTTGGTCATGGACTTTCCACGTCCACATATGACGTCCAAGGTACCCTGGGTGTGTTGGTTGTTGACGTTCTGGGACGCCGTGTCAACTTCAGCCTGTTACATGCATTGTCTGTTTTCAAAATACACTTCTGTTTTCACAGGAAATGTACAGTTTGCATACAGTCTCTTTCAAAATAAAAGCACTATGTTGGTACAACATCGCAAATTGATTTTTTTTTAATTTCCTTTAGTTACAAAGAACATAATTTGGCTTTATAATCTAAAGGGATGCTAATGGGGCTGTCTCTGGTGAAGGTCAGTGGTTGTTGGACCCGCCCACTCCTCTCAGACTTTCACCGCTTTATTTTCACATCATGCTGATATTAAAGGACGGCTTTATTCGTCTGTGTCTGACGCCGCAAGTCACTGCCCAAGCGCCAGATTTTGAGGGTTTTGGAGTGAGACTGGGTTGTCAGGAGAAAAACAACAGAGTCAGCAGAGGGAGGTCAAACAAACACAGGACTGTTTTACGGAGGACACTCATGTCCTCCGTAAAACCAAAAGTCAACATACTTCACTGAGTCACCAAACAAACAATTTTAACCCCAAACATGCAAGAAGCGATGTTCCTATTTTCTTAGTGCCCATGGAATTCTGGGATTCGCCAATTATTCCTAAATATCAGTATTAATTTTGACAGCTATTTTAGATTTAGTCTCAGTCTTGAGACGAAAGTGTTTCTCAGTTTTAGTCACATTGTTGTCATTTTTATCCGTCATAGTTTTAGGCGCCCCCAGCACACACTGGATGCGTCGTGCTGCAGCTCATCAACAGACGACCACACAGAGTTATTGTGACTGAAAGATCTGTACTTCCTCCACCTCTGCGTTAGCTTAAATTCATATGTGGACAGCCACTAATTAAAGTTGACTTCTCTCCAGAGCTGTGACTCACCTGGAAGTGTCTTTTTGGCCATTGTCTTTATAATGACGGGACTGAGGGTCGTTTAGCTCGGGATGTTTCTTGAGTCTCTCCTCATTCATTCTTTGTCACACACGAGACACAGCAACAGCTACAGAGTTCTCTTTATACAGTGGTCATCAGTGGTGCCTTTACATATGTAGGTATTAAACCGTACATGAAGACACAACACCATCTTTGACGGCACAGTGGTCAATTATTTAAAAAATAATAATAATAAATAAATAAATAAAATCAGTTCCTGAACAGTATTAGTTTGGGACATATGAGGTTTCAGCCCAACAGTGATTATATGTTACACAATCTTTGGGGATTGTGCAAAAATTTTGGCACTGAACGCAACTCGTGTCCCACAGAATCTCCGACGTGAAGGTTTCTCCAGGAGAAACTGGGACAGAATTGAAATCTTTAAAGTTTGTTCAGAGGAAGTTAAAATGAAATGTTCATCCTCTGGAGAGCAGGAACAGACACAACAACACGTTTTGTTTCATTGTCGTTTATTTCTTGTACCACAAATGACAATATTTGATTCCTTAGAAAAAAAAACAATCCTTTGGTGAGCTCAGAGTGTGTTTGAGTATCAGGGCGATGTGATCACATGTTTTAGCCTGAAAGTAAAATCCAATCCAATATCCTCAAAAATATCTGCCACCAGAAACAAGAAGCCAACACCTGGAATCCCTCCTAGGACCTGCTAAGAGTGTGTGTGTGTGTGTGTGTGTGTGTGTGTGTGTGTGTGTGTGTGTGTGTGTGTGCGCGTGTGTATGAGGGGTCAAACATATCAGCGAACACACACACACTGCATTCACTGCATACTTGATACGTGTAAATTGCGTGTGCAACCATCACCGTGTACTTGTTACACATGCAATGCGCGTGCAATGCCTGCACACGCCTAGACATGTGGTTATTAGACGTGTGTGCGTAGACACATCATGTAATCACAGGCGTCAAAAGTGTCAGCTGTTGAAGCAACAACAGACGTGTGACACATAGCATCGCTATGCTAACTCTGCTAATCGGACGTGCGTGCGTAGACACACAGGTGTAGTGTATGTGTAGCGTTTGAAATGCACTGTGCACGCGTACTGATAAGACGTGTGAGCGCGTCGTGTGAGTGGAGCGCACAACGCCTGCGCGTCATGTAGCAGGCGTGTGTGTAACACTCATGTCTCCATAGTAACCCTATGTAAATGTAGGTGTGCGCTCACGCGGTTTGATTAGATCTGATGTGTCCTAAGTAGGCGCAAGTGACGCGTTGTAGTGTGGTTGGGTGAAACGTTTGACCCCTCATAGCGTGTGCGCGTGTGTGTGTGCGTGCGTGTGTGTGCGTGCATGTGTGTGTGTGCGTGCATGTGTGTGTTATATCGTCAGGTCTTTGGGGTTGACCACTCTGCCGATGAACAGCAGTGCCCCCGACGCTTCGTCTCGGATCAGGTACATAAAGGGTCGGTCCACTCGGTAGGTCAGATGAGCCGTTGAGGCGGTGCTGGCGTACTGGTTCCCCTCGGGTGCCGTCTCCATGACAACCTTATGATTGACACTGCTGAGCTTGGCCGGCTGGGTCGAGATTTTCTCCAAGTTCGTGTCAGCTAGCCATTCAGAGAGACCTGCAGGAAAGGGAGGAGATGAAGAGGAGAAAGAGGAATAAAAATGGAGGAAAAAGAGGAGGATGATGTGTCGAGGAAACAACACTGAAAAGTTTCTGAACGTTCTCACCCTGGACGGAGTTTAACAGTAAGTCCAGTGACCTAAAACACAGTTTGTGTGTGGACAAAAGACACAAAACTATGTTTCAAAAACACCCGTGCACACGTGGACTCACCAACATCGCTGAGCAGTGGCAGCAGGTCTGTGGAGTAGCTGAGTCTCAGGGAGGGCAGAGTGAGGGACACTTGGGCAGGATGGAGCGTCAAGGAGAGGTCCTGGACGAACTCAGCGGTCAGACTCTCCTCCAGCAGCGTCATGTTGGTCGTCACCTCATTGGGGAGGAAGACAAACATGCTGATGTCGTCCTGCATCTGGATCTGAGCGATCTGGAGGGAGAGGAAACATTCAGAGGAGATGTCAGACAGTCGAGACAGATTAGAAAACAGAGTAGAAAACACTCACTGTGCAGCTCAAATCTGAGTCGACGCCCATCTTAATGGGGTAGTTATCCTGTTGCATCATGGGAACGCGGACCGGTGCCCTGCCCTCCACTTCGAAGTTCTCCATGGCTCCAGTCTGACCAAAGCGAGTCACCCACTTCCCTGATTACACACAGAAAACTGAGCTCTGGATGCTGAACAGCTGAAGCAGCTCACCGGCTTTCCTTTCAGATCCACAGCAGAGTTTCCACATACCTTTAAAGTAGGCGGCACTCACGGTGTTCACGCCAGAGTTTCGGGGGAGGGACTTGGTGAGGAGACGCTGTACCTTCCCGCCCGTCTCTTGGGACACCCAGTCGTTGATGTCTTTCAGATCTTTGGTTCCCCCCTGCAGCGCTTTGGGGCGAACTCCATACTGCTGCTCCACGAGGTCAAAGAACTCCAGCTTCAGCCGAAGTCCTGAAAACAGAGTTCAGACAGATTAACATTATGATAAAGAAGAGATGTCGGTTCAAAAGCTGAGGGAAAATACAGGGTTTATAAAGATTCTAGTGACTAGAAAGAAGACTGGTAAACAGGTCCATTGGTAACAGGTGATTCGCATTATTATTATTGGATATGAAAGGGGGCATCATCTAAAGGCTCAGTCTTTCACAAGCAAGGACGGTGTGAGGTTCAATACTTAATGGAAAACTGCGTGGACAAACAGTTTAAAACAATGTTTATAACACACAACTACGAGGAATTTTTGGATTTCATCATCCATAATCCATAATATTATCAAAAGATTAAGAGAATCTGCAGAAATCTCTGCATGTAAGGGTCAAGGCTGAATGTCTGTGACCTTTGACACCTCAGACTGCTCTGCATTAAAACCAACATGACTGTATAAAGGATATTACTACAAGTGCTCAAAAAACACTCCGGAAAACCACTGTCAGGAAACACAGTTCATTGATTCGACTCTACGATACAAAGTGAAAGCCATGAGTGTTAATACAGGTGTGCCACAGGGTTCTATTCTGGGACCACTTCTATTTACAATTTTATTAATGATTTTAGTGTTAAAGTTTGAAACAGCACAATTCATCTGTATCCAGACGATGCCATTTTATATGCAACAGCGCCCTCTGTTGCCCAGGCACTTAATAACTTGCATCTTGATCTAAATTACTGTTAGATTCAGATAAAACCAAATGCATGCTGTTTTGTGGACAGCTGAGGTGAATATTACTCGCCTTAATGGGACACTAACTGAAAGAGCATCCTGTTATAAATACTTAAGGTTCTGGCTCAATGACAAGTTGGGTTTTAAAGCAGTGGATCCCATTTTTACTCCCCGACAAAAGCTGAACTTTTCCATTTGCATCAAAACTTCTTCATAAACTGTAGATAACGCTGTACATATAAAAAGTTTTTGTTGTAGCTGGAGCATAATTCCATATGGATCCCTGATCCAGTCACCCACAATCCACAACACAAACTCACGTCGTGCCAGGTAGATGCGTGCAGCAGTACTCAGGCCTTTCCCGGTCGTCCTGACTGAAGCCAGCATGTCTTTCAGGGTGCTGTGGAGCTGAGGGTCCTGCAGGGTGTGATACCTCAGAGCCCGGAACAGCTGCCTCTGAGCTTGCTCAGATGCTCCTGCAGGGACAGAAGACACAACATAGAAAACCACCTACGTGCTGACACCCGACTTCAAAACCTAAATTCAAATATCATTGCCTAACGATGCTGGTGGCAGCTGGGCAGACTGTTTTTAGAACAAATTGTGTAATGACAAAAGCCTAAACAAAACAAAACTGAAATGACTCTCTACAGGCCCGTACACACACAGCCATCAAAGCCAGAACACTAGTTTGTATTTGGTTAATTGTGTGTTTGTGTAATCACCCAGCGAGAGCTGCGTCAGGACCGCGGACACACTGATGGGGGCCAGGAACACGTTGGTGGCTGCCTCGCGGCTCGCCAGGGCACGGAACAGGTTATAGCCGAAGTCTGAGGTGGCGGCGCCCATCTTAGTAGTCGGGGTGGTGAAGAGCTCCACATGTTCCTCCTGTGCGTCCGTCTCCTCGCCTCCCGTCTCCGACTGGGACACACCAATAAAGACATGTTACCATAGCAACAGAAGATGCTTCATCGTGCCAGAGGGACGATTATGTATTTATGTTATATAGACTAGTTGATGATTAGAAACAAATAAAAGAACACCAGAGAGGTGATACCTGAGCCTGACAGCAGCTCAGGACGACTCCAAACACCAGCAGGAAGGTTGTTCGCTTCATCCTGGAAACAAAAGCATCAGAACCAGAAACAGAATCCAGTTTATTAATCAGGAATTTGATTTGGTAAGAAACATAAAGACAGAAGAAAATACTATTTAAATACACATTCATGAAGACATGCAAATGTCTGCTCATCCTATTGTTCGGGAGATTGTGTCCAATCACAGGTCATTTCACACAGAGGGTGTACCTGCCATTCATTCAGCTCAACCAGTAAATTTCCACTCACCCCGCCGCTCTACCACACCTACCTGCCAGCCTATCACCTGTCCTCTCATCTCCTGCTCCTGCCGGTCTACCAAACCCACCTTATCAAGCCAGCTCCACTCACCTGTGCCTCATTACTCCCCACCACTATAAAGACTCCAGCGTCACAGACTCTCGTTGCCAGATTGTTCTTTGTCATTCCCATACAAGACTTTCAAGCACGTGTTCGCGGGCTGCTGATGTTGCCTATCTCTGACTCTCCTGCTTTGTCTGCTCCCCAGTAAACCACTCAGCCTTCTGGTCTTGACCAAGAGCTCTGCTTCCACCTTCCTGGTTTCTGTTCCATGTGGCCTTGTGCAGAGACTGCCAGTCAGCCCTACGTTGTGAGTTTACCTGTTCTGCTGCCTGCACACTCAGCTGCGACGTCCTACACCAAAATTACTGGACTGAACCTGTGTCCCAATGAAGGAGAATCCTGCAGAGAAAGTTCCAGCATTGAGCAACTGATAACACTGCAGAGCAACCCCAAAAAAAGGAGGACAGACTGATCAAGGTGTTTTCCTCTGACGCAGCCGGGTACTGTTGAACTGTATCGGTGAGCAGCCACGTATCAAACCGTCATTAAAGGAAAGCTTTATCGTCAGTGTCTGATGCTGTAAGTCACTGCCCAAGTGCCAGATTTTGACGACTTCAGAGTGAGACCTGGTTGATATTAAAGAAGGTTCAATCCCCAGCTCTGGTGGTAACATATCATATTACAATATAATGTTTCTGCTGCATCCTAATTTCTCTTTGAGTGGTGAAGACAAATGAAACCTAATCCAACAGACATGACAGAGACACGAGTCACAGAAGAAGAAAAGGACTTGGATGATCCAGAACAGTTCAGCGTTGAGAGAAAGGTCATTCTCTAGTTGTGGAACTTTTCCATATTCAAACAAAGACGATGACGAAGGTGAGCTTCATCATTTCACAGCAGTGTTTTGTATAATTACAGTTTTACAACCAGCTGAAATTTCACCGCTAAATACAGTTTGTACAGAGAGGACTGTCATCTGAGCTCTGAGCACAAACACTGACAATGCCTCTGTCTGCAGACAAAAGATCACATCATCATCATCATCATCATCATCATCGCTGTGGTGAAACAGACGCTGCTTTACAGAAACACACTTTAAACACACACACACAGTCTTCTTTTGTTCTTCTGAACACATCTGGACCTGCTTCTCAACCTCAGACCACACACACACACACACACACACACACACAGCATGCATGATGGGAAATCCAGATGATTCATTCCATCACTCACATCAGTTTCTCCAATGATCGCAGGTCCTTTAAAGACATTTTAAAGATAAGCTCAGCAGGATTTTCCAGACTAACAGACTCACACAGCAGCGATCCTCTCAGTCATCACTGCGACCCGCGCTCAGTTATTTTGATTTATTTTTCAGAATAAAATGCAGTAAAAAGCTGTGCAGTATATGTGTAATATTGTAACATCTAAATCACTATTATCAAGCTGCAGCTGCTTTTATTTTGAAAGTCAGTGACACCAGTGTAACCTTTGACCCCGTGGTCACATTGGTCACCAACGTGGAGGACTCCAGCCATGAAACTTTGCAGCCTGAGGATGAGGTGGCAGCCTACATGGAGTTGGGATCCTTTGGAGGTTTGATGGTGGTGGAAGGAGCATGCTAACATGTTTCCTAACCTGGCAGTGACTGAATGTTTTCACCATCCAGTCAAAGAGACGTCCAATTCAAGAACGGAGACCCAGCTTCATGTGAGGGACTGGAGCCTGGGGAGGTTTGATCACAGGTGTGGCTTTGACTTGGACATAATGACAGGTAACGGGTCTGTTCTGGTGCTGAGCTTTACGAGTATGGGCAGGTGCTGATTATCAAAAATGGACTCGTGCAGGACTGATATATCGTACGACACGTTAACCACAGTGTTGTTGAAATGTAAAGTTTTTATCTACGTACAAATATGACTTATCTGGAGTTTGCAGAACGCCAACATTTATTCTGGTGACTATCTGTAAAATATCTAAAAATTACTGGCTACTAGTTGCATCACGTTCACAGTAAGTTACTGTAATCTGTGATCTCAGTGTAGTTCTGCTGCATATTACTGTGATGTAGCAGCATGCTCCCAGTGTATTACAGTACTTCACTGTAATCTCAATTAAACTCCAGATATTATTGTGATTTAACTGAGTGCTTCTATCAAATTATTTTATTTACTAAATTTTAACATCTAAATTATAAATTTGCTAAATCTAAATCTAATACTGTTCTTTATTGTGAAATATTACAGTTACATATCGTAACTTCCTGGAGATACTCTGCAGTGTGAGCTGCCTGCAGCAAACAGGCAGACACATGAAACTGTGTAATGAATTATGAACTGTAGCTTTGTTTTATCTGTGAGAGGTTTAATGTTTGAGCAGCAGTCTGATGGAGACCTGCAGAGACCTGCAGAGTCCTGCAGGAGACTGAAGACAAGCTGCAGACGCAGGAGTCCTGCAGGAACTTGTCTCTCAGGAATGTTTCTCATTGGCTGCTCGTCAACCCTCTCATATCACATCTGGATGCTTTTTTTTTTTGATTCAAGGTCAAACTTTTGAAATAATTCCAGAGATCTGTAGAAATGTTCTTGGCACCAAAGTCTTTACAACCTGAAATAACCTGCAGCTGCAAACAAACCCTGAACTTCACCTGCAGCTTTATTAACTCCATGTGTTCTGCACATGACAGCGTGACCGAGCTCCTCCTAAAGATCAATATAAATATGTAATATGTAATAATATGCAA
Source organism: Epinephelus lanceolatus (assembly GCF_041903045.1). NCBI lineage: Eukaryota > Metazoa > Chordata > Actinopteri > Perciformes > Serranidae > Epinephelus > Epinephelus lanceolatus. Next base: position 43,307,313 of record NC_135744.1, on the reverse strand, counting down.
TATAAATATATAGTGACCTAAGCTGTAATAATGTTACACTAATACAGCTCTGAAATGTTTCAGACACAACATGACCGCAGCTCAGTGAGACCTGCTGCTGCTGCTGCTGCTGAAACCAGGACTCTTACATAAACCGTCTGTTGGCACAGACACAGAGCTGAGCTGGAAAAACTGATCAGACCCAAATCTTCAGTTTGTTAACACAACATGTTGAACTCGAGTTAACAGAATCATAAAACTGTCTTCATATCATGAAGCACGGCGGCTCAGAAGGTTTTGTTTCGTTATGACAAAATACTAACTGATAACATGAGGAACTCAGAACTCTCTGCAGGTTCATCAAATATTTATTTCTGCTTCATTTCGGTCACAGCTGCAGCTCCGACATCTCACAGCACTAAAATAAATTAATGTCCTCATATTGTCGCGCGGAGATCAAACAGCTGCGGTGACATCATGGAGGAAATCTGCGCGTAAAAGCGCAAAAAAGCGTGTGAAGGCGCACTCACCTCTCTGTGCTCCCGGACGGTCCACGTCTCTCAGACTCTCTCTCAGACTCTCTCTCAGACTCTCTCTCAGACTGTCTCTCCCCTCACAGGAGAAGACTCTTTACCCGCAGCTGCGCGCGCCCCCGCTGCTACCAGCAGAGCGCCGGGAGCGCGCGAGACAGAAACAACGTGCTGATTTAAGGTGGAAGAAAGTTTAGAGCCAAAGACAGAAGATCCAAAGAAACCAGACTGAGGTTTTAAACTGCTGCAGCTGCTTTACACTGAGCAGCACAGTCAGTCTGAAACCAGCTCTCTTTTCTTTAATCTGCAGCAGGTTTGTGGTGACAAAGGTCTGACTGCACCTTACTGACGATTTAAATATTACAGGTTATTTTATTTAAATTAGCAGTAATTGTTAAATTAACTTCATATCATAATAATCCTGCAGAATTATAATAAACATGAGACCAAACAAGGCAAGAAAAGCTTTGGGATATTGATTGAATCTTTAAAAGGCTCTATAAAGAACCATTTATTTTAAGGGTGCTTTCACACCTGCTCTGTTTGGTTCGGTTCAAACTAACTCAGGTTCGGTTTGGTTCGTTTGGGCAGGTGTGAACACAGCAATCGCACTCAGGCGCACACCAAAACAACCGTTACATGCATTGTCTGTTTTCAAAATACACTTCTGTTTTCACAGGAAATGTACAGTTTGCATACAGTCTCTTCCAAAATAACACCGCCAACTGATGTTTTTTTCCTTCAACACCACACGTGTGGCTGGGTTTAGAAACAAGAACAGGGTTTGGCTTTACAGTCTTACGGGACACAAACGCTGCTCCCCCGGGTGAAAGTTTTGTTGGACCCATCCACCCCTCCCACTTACCCTACTTGGACTTTTGCCACCTTTTGACATGTTTCCCACTGACATGTGAGCACCGTGAACAGTAACAGTGACTGGCCAAGTATCATGCTGCCTCAAGTCACTGCCCAAGCACTGGATTTTGACGACTTTGGAGTGAAGCCGGGTTGGTTCCAAAGGAACTCTGGTGCGGTTGGTTTGTGGTGAGAAGGTGTTCCGACCTGGATGTGAAGCAACTGCAGTCACATGACACATTGTTTGGGTTAAACATGAGCATGTTACAGTCCTGGAGGATTATTAATGTGCACCTCCTCCTGTACTGCCTTAATATGCACATTCAGCACATCCAATGCATCAAAACATTGTTTTCTAGTTGGAGCCGCGCCTCGTTTTCAAACTGTATGCTTTGACTAAAATGAACAATGACAGCAATATAGTCCACGATGAGCAGCGCTAAAATCAACCTGCGTAGTTGTCCCTCCATTGTGACATTAGAAAGTGTCACATTAAGACCACGCCTCAAACACATCCCATTTCTGCCCAGAAGTGTTTAAGCACAGCGGATGCATTCTCTTTCTCTTGGACACATTTCTCACATCCCACCCACCCAATCCCTTCTCGCCTCTTACATCTTTTTCTCAGCTCCTTTCTGCAAACAGGAACCAGTAGGGGCTCTACCCGAAGCCGAGCTCACGAAGAGACAACTCCCCCACTCAGACTCACTCTCAGGATCCCTCCTGCATTCCTGCCTTCAACCCAACACATCCATCATCGCGCGCGCCTGCTACGCAAAAACCCAGCCTTCATCCCTCAATCCTCATCCCTTCATTCCTCACTTTTCATCCCTTGATCCTCACCCTGTGATTCCTAACCTTTCATCCATCTGGCCCTTGACCCTCAACCTTCATCCCTTCATCCTCATCCTTTCATTTTCTAATCCCTCAATCCTCACCCCTTCACACTTTCCTCCAAACCCATAATCCATCATACCCAATAAACCATTCGAAATCTTTATCTTATTGGTGTGGTCTTTGTTAGTGAATACACTTTATATATTAATTATTTATTGCCTATTTATCGATTCATTTATTGATTTTAAGACAGATAACATACACAACCACAATTCTGGCGAACAGCGGCACAGATCTAGTTAAAGTGTTTGTGTCTCTCTCTGTGTCTGTGTGTCTGGGCGTGGCTCTCATCAGTCCTGCTGCCAGTCTGCCTGCTCACCTGAAATCCATCCACTAATCAACCCCAGCAGTAAAAAACACCACGCCCCCACCAGATCATTCGGTCTACCTTGTGGTACTAACTACAGCCTACTTGTTGCTTTTTCCCTCGTGGACTTTCTGCCTAAACCTTGTTCCTCTGTGCCTCAGATCCACACTCACCGCTCACCGGTTTGCCTGCAACTCCAGCCTACTGACCTGTTTCCAGCCCTGCTCAGCCTGCCTGCACTGGATCAACCCAAGACACCCCTTCTTGCTTTTTGGTCCAGTTCTCTCTACACTTTACAACTGTTGTGGCTATTTTGAGTGCATATTAGACCACTGTGCATTGTGTGGCTATGGTAGGGATGCATGTTAATATCGGTACATCATTTTTACCGGCTGATATTGGCTCAAGTCCTGGATACAAGCCAACATTCTCAAACTAAACTGTGAAAATCAGACATGATCATCTTCTGTCCCAAATCCCTCACCAAAACCATATTCTGCCTCACCACTGACAGTTCCACTCTGCGTTCCTCCCCAAACATCTGCAACCTCTGAGTTATTTTTGACAACAACCTCTCTTTAGAAAAACACACAGTCAAATTACCAGTACTGCCTTCTTCCACCTAAAAACATAGCTTGTCTGCGGCCATCCCTGTCCCACAACGCATCCAATTCAAAGTCCTTCTCCTCACCTATAAAGCCCTCCATAACCACGCCCCCTCTTACCTCACTGAGCTGCTCCACCACCACGCTCCTTCCTGCAGCCTCCGCTCCTCTGATGCCAACCTCCTTAAGGCTCATTTATGCTCCCTTTACGTACAAAAATGTATACGTCCATTTCAAATGATGTTACCGTCACTGCCCACATACTTCCATGCGTCCTTTACGTTGGCATGGATGTTAACCAATATATCCACCAGGGGGCAGCCCAGAGTCAAAAGTTTACGACAACAACAAACTCAACAACAAACATGGCGACTGTGGAGGAGATATTGATAATGTTCCTCTTGCATAACAGACAAAAACAGAGGGATCCCAGTCGGAGGGCGTGAGGGTCGGTCCTGGGAGCGGAGCGGAGCTGGGAGGGCGGGGGGGCTCCGCGGAAAGGGAGACCCAAGCCTCTGGAGTATGTGCGGAGCCTCCGTGTTTGAGACGGGAGCAGACGGCGGGAGGTCAGACGCTCCCAGAAAGGGGAGAGGGAGAAATATAACAAAATAAGATGAAATAGGAAAAACCTGTCTCCCTCTTTTATTTTACTTTCAGCGTTTCAGGCAAAAAAGTTCCACCATTGTTATTTCTTCTTCGTGTCTCACAAGAGCTACGTATCGGGTAGTGACAGCAGTTTCCGGTAGTACTGCTCCGTTTGGCCTGTATCTGTAAGCTTTATGGAAACATGCAGAAATGAACGCGGAGCACGGACAGAAGGCTCCGTCCGTATCCGGATCCGTATTTAACGTTGAGCATAAATGGGCCTTTAGGGGGTGATCACACAGAAATGAGACGCTAGAGACGCAGACACTTCAAAGATACTGGAAGCGTTTATTTAATGCGCGCTAGCTACTGGTGTCTGACGCTCAAAAAGTTGAAAATATTTGAACTTTTCAGCGTTTTTCCGGAAAAACGGCCGTCTAAAAAGACGCTTGAATGCTGGTCAGTCGCGTTTCTAGCGTTCCATCTCAGTGTGATCGCTCCCTTATTCCACCACTCAGGACCAAGCGCCAAACCTGGGGCAACAGAGCCTTCTCCATCACCCCCCTCACTCTGAAACTCTCCCCCCAAACACATGCGAGACTGTACCGACCTCTGCCGATTCACATCACTCATCAAACCTCAGCTTATCAACACGGCTTTTAATGTGTGTTGTGTGTGTTTTATTGTATTCTATTTTATTTTTTATTTATTTTTTTAAAGATTATTTTTGGGGGCTTTTTGCCTTTAATGGACAGGACAGATTGAAATGGGGTGAGAGAGAGAGAGAGAGAGAGAGAGAGAGAGAGAGAGTGGGGGTTGACATGCAGCAAAGGGTTGCAAGCCGGAGTTGAACCTGCGACCGCTGCAGTGAGGCATTGCCTCTGTACATGGGGCGCCGGCACCATCCACTACGCTACCGACGCCCTGATTGTATTCTATTTTATGATCGTTTTTAACCAATATATCTTACCATGGAAAGGGCTTCATAAATAAAATGTATTATTATCATTATTATTAAAATGAACTATTAGACTTGGCCAACATGATAAGAGTGTGTATGTATAATATGAATAATTATCGGCCAAATGAGTTGTCATATTGGATATCGGCAAAAATTCCAATATCATTTTTATGGTATACTGTGCAATTGAAATATGACTTCTTTGGTAGAGAGTTTATTCAGTCTCCTTCTGGGCAGTTACTTGAAAAGTGTACCAAGGAACAAGTCTTAAAGCACTGTGGAATTAAAATACCTGATAGAGAAAACTGAAAGCAACTGTTCACCATCAGGAAAATCTGTTGCTTTAACGTTTGAACAACAAAAGGAACTTTTAATGTTACAGTTTGAACATGAAAAAATTTAACGACAAAGAGAAACAGAGGAAATAAGACAAAGAACAGAACTGGCTAAACTAAAGCTGCAGCAACGCAGACTACACTGGATAAAGGAGGGAAACTGGCTGGTTTATGAGAACTGTAAGTTTGATGCAGTGACTTTCTGCAGTAAAACTTAACTGAATTAAGAAAAGTACCTGGTACCAAAAGTGAGTCGAGCTGAACGAGGCAGTGAAAATGCTGGCATTGTGCGTTCATGGATTCGTTACATTTGTACGTTATTAGGTTGCAGATATTTTGGAACATTATGTTTCAACAATGTCATGGTGAATGTGTGGTTATGTTTAGGCATAAGAACCACTGGGTTATGGTTAGAGAAAGATCATGTTTTGGATTAAAATACCTGCTTTTGGGGGCACTATCGCCGCTGGAAACACAGCAACTGGTTGCTATAAACATGTAAGTTGCTGGAAACGCAGCAACGTCTTGCTTAAAGCAACAGGTTTAGTTGTTTGTTGGTGTTGAGCAGTGGTCTGCAGCTCAGCAGGTGTCTCTCAAGTGTCACACCATCAGCCACCATCCCCTCCACCTCCTGATGACAAAGTCAGCTTAGATATTTCGTCACTTTAGAAACTCTGATATGAAATGTACAAATGTAACGTATCTGTGGTTTGGTATCAGTGCAATGACAATATTTTCCTTCCTGGTGACTGAGTGAAAATTAGCCACTTGTCTGTGTTTTCGTCTGAACAAAAACAACGCAGTACTTTCTTTAATCAAATGTTAAACCTGTCTAGAAACACATCACTAGGCCTTATGAAGTGTATTAACAGTATTTTGATCACAACAGAAACGTGACAAGTTCAATGAAACAAATCCATCTGATACATTTGTGAAGTGAGATTAAAGAGTATTTCAGTTTGTTGACTTCTAAAACTCTCAGTAAGAATCACTATAGTGCATTTGTATTTTTTCATGTTGAACTTCAGTTCCTTTAGAGCAACACAAAACCAAGGTGTTCGTCCACTGCTGCACGTCTGAAACTACTGAAAAGAAAAAGTTTGACAATTTTGGAAATATGCTCCTTCACTTTCTTTTTACACATTAAACACATCAGTCAGCGAGCGTTAGAGGTGCTGATAGAGTTGCTAGCTTTGGATAGAGCTAGTTGGCTGTGCCCCACTGTCTCCTGTCATCATGCTATGCTAAGCTAACTAGCTTTATCTTCATATTTCCAGTCTCCATTGATTAGCTAACGTTAGTCTTTGCTGCTCTGCATTGCACTCCACCCAGGTCAGGTGGGAGCTAGCGGCACCACTCATTCAGTGATTACTGCTGGTAACGCTGTCCTGAGACATGGTGGTGGGACAGCATTGCTGCAGAAACATGGTAGCCACCCTCCGGCTCGCCCAGGTTGCCATAGTTAGCAAGCACCTTTATTCTGAGTCGCAAAACCCCTTAGTATTGTTAACTAATGTATGTTAGCACCACTAGCAGTGTTGATGCTGCTAACAGTGCTAACAGGCCCCCAGGGACACCATCCAGTCTTGCTTGTACATTTTTCCAGTGGTCACTTGTGTTATTGCAGCAAAAAGATCCGGGTGACCTGAGGGGAGAACGGAGGATGGGCACAATGTTTCTGCAGTAACAGTGTCCCGCTACCATGGGTCGGCACAGAGTTACCAGTGGTAATGAGCTAACTAGTTGGGTTGTACACAGTGCAGAGCAGCAAAGGCTAGCTAACCAGTGTAGCATAAATTCCCTTATAGCTTTGTTCTTAAAGTAGAACAGCATTGTGCTACTACTAAACTGAGATGCAGCAAAAAAATTAACCCATGGACCACGATGGGCAACTGGTATAAAATATTCTCAGCGGTTAATGACATCCCTACCCAACCCTTACTGGTCATGCCCCCGTGTGTAAAGACCATAAGTCTCAGCAAATAAGCCAACAAGTGTATTTCCAAAAATGTCTACCTATCCTTTGAGATTTAAAACTTCAGGCAGGTGCAGAGTTGTCTGGTTTGGAGCAGATTCTTTTCTCCGTGTTACTTCTTCTTTTTCTTGCCGCTGCCCTCCAGTCCATTCACACTCTGCAGCTGCTCCCTCTCACCAGCAGGGGCGCTACATGACCGCATGCTACTGTCTTTTGCCGTCACTGTCATGTTGCAAGACCTGTGTTCGCTATTTATGTCTATGTTCCTGGCGTTTTCCGTCACAGGCTGGTCGCTCATGGTGCTGTTGTGGCTAGGATCATCATTAAGCATGGGGCCATTGTCGGGAGCTGGGTTTGTGACAATGCCCATGAAGAGGGGGGCCAGGGAGGCATCATCAACAAGGGCGAAGAGGAAAGGGGAGTTGACAGAGAAGAGAGAGGTGGAACGCATGGAGGTTACAACAGTGGTGGCGGACGCCTCCACGCCTTCCTCGCTGAGTTCTATGGTGCTGGCATGGCGGACGCCTGTGACCCTCAGAGGGTGGTCGGAAATCCCAGAAAGGTTTGGACCTGAAAACAGAGAGCTGAGACCTGACAGAAAGAACCAGAGAGAGACAAATAGAGGACATCAGTGCCTGTAATCATTGGTTGACATGTGTTAAAGCATCACGATACAACAACATCCTACTTCCAAGTGTCAGCAGTTCCTAATACATGGATGCTCCAGAGTCAGTGCTATCACATTCACTCCCCAGATTGGCACAACCAGGCCACTGTACACCGACAACTTCTTATGCCTTTATATAATGTGTGTCTCAGTAGCCATCATTGTATATACCCCTTTTCCACCAAAGTAGCTCTGGCTCTTGAACCGTTTCTGTTCAGGTTCCTCAGAACCTTGGTGCTAGCAAACCAGCCTATGTTTCCACCATGTTTCTGAGAGGAACCATTGTAACCAAGGGTGAGTCCTTAACAGAGGGCTTTGCACAATGCACAAATAGAGGTAATCAGAAGTAGTAAGATGGCACATCACATTGATTATCTGCAAGCTTTTGTTCTTTTATTACAGATATTTGTTTTTAGCCAAACAGCAAGCATGGACCAGCTGATAATGATAAGACGACATAGAAGACTATAACATGCAAGACTCCATTCTCTCGTTTTAACCTGTAGAGTATGATGTCATCACAGTTTGCACTTCAGGTCAAGGAAAGCCTTCTATTTTTTGGTTCCAGCTGGGAGCCAACTCTTTGGGTTTGGAACTAATTTATTTTTTGTCAAAATGCTCCAAACATTTCAAAATTAGATGTGAGAAGAGGAACAGAACCTGCTCCATGTTGGTGGAAAAGGGATCTCATTCATTCATTCATTTCCCATAACCACTTATCCTGTTGTAGGTCATGGTGGGGCTGAAGCCTATCCCAGCTGACACTGGACAGGGCGCCTATCACAGGGCCGACACATAGAGACAGACAACCATTCACACTCACATCCCATTGTGCCGCCAATACGGAGATATTAATGAAGGTAATAATCTCACCCATGCTGGTCAGCGCTCCCTGGAGCTCCTGGTTGTACTGCAGCTTCACTTTGGGTAAGCTGACCTGCATTGTTTGCTGCTGAGGTAAACGTCTGTAAAGGTCTGAGATGTTCAGTTTGGGAAGGACCGATGACACGTTTCCGCTGCCTGGAAAGGGCATGACGATTAAGAAGCTGGTGTTTCCCTTGAAGGGAAGACTGGCAACCTGGACAAGAGAGAATGACTTTATTTTTATTTCTATGATTTAATATCGACAAACTCTGAACAAAGACATCAGGAACACATGGTGGTTATATGTGGAAATGGAGAAGGAAGATTCATTGTTTTGTTTTTTCTACCATGAGGTATAAATCACACACAAAACTTATCTAAACAACGGCTGCCGAAAACACGTATGATTGGCTGTGCAGTCAAAGTTATATAGAAAGACACCTTAAACATTTGCTCTGGTCAACAGTTTAACCACTAGCTGCAGCAGGACCACATATCCTTCTCCCCACCACGTTCTCCAGTTCTTCCTAGAGGATCCCAAGATGGGATCTAAAGTCCGGATGAGGGAGGGTGACCCAACTCGGAGCTCAAACCCCGGGCCTCTTCCCAGTTGTACATTAGCAGAAAGCCTCCAGAGGGAGGTGTCTAAGAGGAATCATCCATGTTACCTGTGCTTTCAGCTCTGGATCGCTCAGCAGGCGGAGAGGGTACTGGGCAGACTTCATCATGTCCACCAACACAGAGTTCTGGTTATCTAGGTAGAACATTCCTTTGGAGGTCACCAGGGGGTCAAACTGGGTCTGCCATTCACCTAGCAAACACAACAGAAAGCAAGGAGGAATCATTAATACCTCAAAGGAAACTTTTTTTTTTATTTCATGAGCCACCTGACTCTAAGTTTGCATTTTAAGAACTAAGGAAGGATGTCGTGATGAGCACTGAACTCTGCTTAAGGTGCACCTTATCACCTGTCCTGAGGAGTTTCTGGTCTGGTGGTATCAAGGTGGTGTGTATAGTGTTTACTGGTGATCTCGTCCTTTTGGCTTGGACCATGACATCCAGTGCAGCAATATGCGGTCCCTATGAAGATCAGTGTTGGGAAGCCCCAATATCCTAATGGCATACCGCATAACCACAATGTCCATGGTTCGGTTCCCAGACCAAAATTTGCATTTTAGCAAAGGAATGACTCACCCTAATCTGCCTTACTCTGCCTCTGATTGGTTTACCCTAACATTCTTACTCTAACCCTAATCAACCTCACTCCTCTTGTCTAAACCTAATCAATCAGACCAACGAAGGCAACGAGTACCAGCCAATCAGAGGGAGAGTAGGACAGGTCATTTCTTTGCTATCCTATGAAATGCAAATTTGCTAATTGCATGTCATACCTCCTTGTCTCCTCATGTTTCCATATCTCCTAACTCTATGACTGTTGAATTAAAGCAATCTTTTGAAAAACAAGAAGATCAGTGCTCACAATATTCTTCCCTCAGAAATGGTAGATTGCTCAATTCAGCTGATGGGCAGCAACTCTGGAACTGAGGAAGACTTCAGTCATCCTGGGGTCTTATTCATGAGTGATGATCAAAAGCATTCTAAGGCCCAATCCCAGTACACCCCTTGCCCCTACCAGTTAGCCCTTACCCCTCTGTTTTGCATGTTCCATCTTGGGTTAGGGTTAGGGTGTCCCAGTTCTTGTTGGGATAGAGGGTTTAGGGCAAAGTGTTAGAGCTACATGGTCCTCCAAATGAAGGTTTCTCGGAGGCACACTCCAAACCGAGTGTTATGAGAAATCATTTGCAAGATGGCTGCATGAGCAACAAAAGAATCCCCACAACTGTATTTTCTTTGTTAATGACAATTTAAGAATTTTGATAACCACTGTATTTTCTTAGTTTAATGTTGTTTCAATGTTTTATCGTCCTTCTTAGTAATAAGAATAAAAAAGGAAATTGCTGATATGCCAATGTCTCTGTAGCAAAGTAGCTACCTAATGTCACATTGTTGCTGCTGCTTTGTGCAGGACAGTCCAAGATTCTGACATATTTCCATGTCACATGCCCCCCAGTTTGATGGCATATGATGGCTAAGCTTTAACTTAAAGCTGTGAGGTTGTAGCACTGGCAAGGTAGGACTGGTTGCTAACGTTAGCCTACAGAGTGTTGTGAGTGGCCTGGTAATGAAGCAGTCTTGTTTTTTATTTGATAAATTGTTTGATCGACTGATAGCATGAAACTTAAGTTGTGTGTGAATCGCAAGCACCCTGACAACTGCAAAACTATGCCTGTTACCAGGCAAGATAAATCACCACTGCAGAAGACGGCATGTTAGCAATGTCCAGCAACACTCATTGCATCTGTTTACGTAAACACCAGCACAGCAATGATGTATCAGGATCTTGAAGGGTCATTGCATGTCATAGAAGTTTTCAAACATTACCTTTGTGACTCTGATTCTGAGGGCAAGGTGGCACTTGAAGACCAGGGGTAGGGGTAAGAAGAAGACGAAAGATCGGGCAACTGTTGCAGTAATAGAAGCTATGGAGATTGGTTTGGTTTTTTAATAATACTGTGCCATAAAATAAGGCTCAGAATTCTCATTTTCCTTCCAGCCATCAGCTACAGTCATGAGTTTTTGCCAGAAAGGGTATCGACATGAATCAAAGCAGTCAACAGTAGCACTGAGCAGTTGCTCATCAAGACACAATTAGGTGATCAGTGCTACAGGAGGATGTTGTTATCCAGCAGCTGCTCTGCATTTGGAGTGATGAGCTGGTTCCGGCATCTGGTGAGGTTGATTCTATGGTGCCTTCCTTTGGAGACTCCGGATAGGCTTGTCGGATTCTATGTCCTGACTGACCGAGGAGCACTGACCCATCATCTCTTTACTGAATTCTGGGCAGTCACGTAACAGCTGATACTGGACTGGTCTGTCTGTCATTTATGTTTTGTCCTAACGTCCTGTTATGTTTCTTTTACTATGCCTGCCCCGGGAAGTGCCCGTGGGGAATAGATAAAGTTTATTTAATTGAACTGAATTTATGTGATTTGATTTGATATGAACTGGGCTGAATTGAATTGAATTGCTGAAACATCTGATTTGTTTTACACTCTTATTCAGCAGGAATATATTTCTGTTTATTCTTGTATTCACGACATAAACCCCCACACTGAGTGGTCTTTGGTGGAGTGGGTCACCTTTGAAGTACACAGCGTTCATAAGCATAAGCACCACGTCATGTGGAATGCTTTCCATGAAGTTGGAGATGTGTCCATTGGTGGCGTTCTCCACCCACTGGTTGACCTCCTCCACAGAGACCAGAGGGACGGGGGACGATTGGTACCTGAGGAGGATAAAAAACAAATCTTTCCACTTCCACATAAACAAGAAAACATGGCACATATACATTTCAGACAACAGGACAGAAAGAACTGCTGGGTAGAAATGTCAGAAAAACTTTCATTATTTATGTTTGTATTTGCTGCAACTGTAGTCTGAGTGGGCGGAAGTTTGCTGCATAGATCGGCCTCTCATTGGGCGGAACGAGCCACCCGCTGAAGTCCCGCCCTACCACCTCCGGTTGTGTAGCAGTTTTCAACACGTCCTTTACTAACTATTGCGGTGTTTGATCTTGCAAGGATGTAGCCATTTTTCTGCCATTGTTCACAACCTGTAGGCAATATTTTTGTGGGCGTGTTACACCAAAACCTGTTTCTCCCCAGCAATATTTTTGCAAGCGCACCGTTGCTGTGGCACCGCCCAGAACAATTGTGATTGGTTGAAAGAAATAAAAAAAGCCGGGGCATTTTTTTTTCTCCAATCTTAAAGTGAGAGTCGGCCCAGCCAGACCTTTCTTTTCTTGAGAAAGGTTTGGTGAGCGAGACTACTGCAACTGTAAACTGGTCATGTTCGTCGCATCTCCACCAAACCCTTTCAGTCCAGTCCCTTTGGAACCAGCAGTAAGCCTTCAGACATGGTACCTAGACCCTCAGTCTGTTCAGACAGTCCTCTTAAATGTGGGCGGGGTTGCTGTCACTCACTGCTCCGTCCAGCACTTTAATATATATTTTTAAATGCTTGAAGATCCACTCATTACTGAAAGTGTCCATCATTCAAGAGACAATAAAAACTAAAGTGATGGTCAAAGTTGTCACAGTGAAATTTAAGGTGTGCTGATGGATTCACGTCATCAACTCATGCATTGAGTAACATTACAAGTTAACGTTCCACCTTAAAAGTTGCCGGCAGTCGGCCCAGTGAATGAAGTTATTTTTTTCTCTTTCATTTTATAGTTGTAGTTTACTGATGTATGAACAGAGGTTACATAAAACCAGAGTGAGCGTCCTCTACTGACCAATCAGACTGCAGGGTTTCTAGCTCCACCTTTTAGTACCAGATCTGTGTGCTAGGTACCCCAACAGAGGGGGGACCAAACATGGGGACGCTAAGGAACGCTTCTGTTGGGACCATCCACAACTTTTGGTGTACCAACTGAACTGAACTCTATTGGACTGCTTGGTGGAAACAGGGCTGTTGTCATAGCTCTTGGTTCTCCACCCTCTTCTCTTTTCACCTCCTGCTTCAGTAATTTAACCCGTTCCCCTGTATACTACCAGTTATCTTTTCATGCACTTCCTCACTTGACCAGTAGCTGTCACTAGAGAGCTTCCCCAGCAGAGGATCACCTGACCAGTGTGTTCTCCTCACAGCTGTTCCCCATTTACTAATCATCCTCCCAGTATATGTAGCTCTTATTCTTCACTCTCCACTTTGTTGTTGCTCACCAGCCTCTAATCTTCTCTGCCCTGAGACTTCAGCCTGCAGGCTTTGTCCCACTGTTTATCTGTAGTTTCCAACCTTTTGTTTGGTCCCCGACTGAGTGAACTGTTTTAAGTCATCCATCTTTGCCTCAGTTGTCTGAGTTTGAGTCCAAATGTTGTACAAGACCGTTGTCATTCACTGCAAACTGGTGTCTCAAACGTGTACATGATGTCCAAATTATATACAAGTCTTTTGATGCAGAGTCAGTGTGTATGTGGCCTGTCTGTAACTGATACCTGGCCAGAGAGTCCTCAACAAAGGACAACTTCACTTCAAATCCTGGTCTCAGGTACATGCGAGCTGCCACCTCCAGGGACGTGTTGCTGACATGATGCGCAAGGCCTCCCAGTATGTGGTGGTAACATGGCAGACTGACGGCATGAAGGCTCCTCAGCAGCAGCTGCTCTGTCTCGTTACAAGCACCTGAAAGAGGAACACAGATCTGAACAAACTGTTTTTACAGACTGTACAGGGACAGTTAACGGAGCATGTGAGGAACAGATATGAATGGCTCCTTCAGTGTGCTTCAAATGTGCAAAGATTTCTTCCTGTAGAGCTGCTCTTGGTGTTAAGTGATATGACAACAGAATAAAATCTGTAGCTGTGAGGTCGTAGTGCTCGTTACTCCCCTTGAACAAAATAATACCAGTAGAAAGGTCGTGTTGTAAAATCCAACGACTCATTTTTGTACATCTCAGCTTGTGCATTTACACTTGGTTCCACATCAGGCTGGACTTTTCATCTCAGGCGTTGTCTGATCGTCTGTAGGTGTGATTGTGACTGACCTAAGGTTAGCTGAGCGAGGGCGAGGGCCAGGCTGAGAGGTGATAGGACGACATTCGGCTGCTGTGGACTGATGGGGAGATTTTCCAGGAATTGTAAACCCAGTCGCTCGATGGCGCCCCCTATCGCCCTGTGTTCCTCTGAGCTGAACACCCGCCCTCCCCCACAGCTGTGGACCTCCTCCTCCATCTCCTCCTCCACGTCTACAGGAGCGGAGACATCAGGAGCTGCTGGACTGGGCTCCTCCTGAGGACACGAGGACAGACGGGGTTAATTTTACAGAGACGATAAACAGCAAAGACACAAGTTCCTGTTCGTGCTGAAGAAGGTTGTTTACTAGACTGAGGTTCTTCTTACAGTCAGTCCTGGACAGCAGAGGCAAAACAAGACAAGAAGAAGACACAGCTTCATCTCCAAACAACCAGCCTGAAAAACACAAAGAGGAGGACATGTTGACAGCATCTAGACACCACTATACAACACATTACATGTTTTATCTAATGATGAGAGTCATGTTTTTGTTGTCTTTGGGAACCGGCTCACAGTCATCTTTATCTGTAACACTGTGTGATGAACTAAATGCCCTGATTGGAAGAAAGAAGAAACATGTTGAAATGTTTTTTTTAGGACTGATGACTCTCTGAACACAAACACAGCCATGATGTAGTCACGAGGTTTTTCCCAACCAGAGAGTTTCAGGGATTCATCAGCTGAATCCTTCAAATTCAGCGCAAAGACCATATCACTGCTCTGAATCACTCTGATTGAGTTAGATAAAACAATACGATACATGCACATGAAAATATCCTAGCACGTTAGCATGGTATGTTAGCATTAGTCAGACTTAATCACATGCTGAAAGTGGTTTAGAGGCATCCTGTCATGAATAGGGATGGGTATCAAGAACTGGTACTAAATTGGTACTGGTTCCTGGACAAACAGAGTTGCTATCCATCCATCCAGCCATCCGTCATCCATCCATCCATCCATCATTCATCATTCATCCATCCATCCATCCATCCATCATCCATCCATCCATCCATCCATCCATCCATCCATCATCCATCCATCCATCCATCATTCATCATTCATCCATCCATCCATCCATCCATCAATCCATCCATCCATCATTCATCATTCATCCATGCATCCATCATTCATCATCCATCCATCCATCCATCCATCATCCATCCATCCATCCATCCATCCATCCATCCATCATCCATCCATCCATCCATCCATCATCCATCCATCCATCCATCCATCCATCCATCCATCATCCATGTATCCATCCATCCATCCATCCATCCATCCATCATTCATTCATCCATCCATCCATCCATCCATCCATACATACATACATAAATAACCAGGTCTCAGGCAGCAGGCTGACCAAAATACTGCAGACTTCCATCTCCCCAGCAACGTTTTCCACCTCCTTGAGGTATTTCTAGGCCAGATGAGATATATAATCCCTCCAGTGTGTTCTGGGTCTGCCCCGGGGCCTCCTACCAGCTGGAAGTACGTGTAAAAGCTCTAAAGGAAGGTGCCAAGGAAGCATCCTGGTCAGATGCCCAAACAACTTCAATTAGCCCCACAAAGGTGCAGAGGCTGTACTCCAAGCTCCCTCCGGATGTCTGAGCTCCTCACCCTATCTGTGTTCACTCTAGGAGTGACACAAAAACAGCATTTTCAATGGAATCCGGTGACATGAAGCTACAAACAACGAAAGATAGTTGAGCCAGCCTCAACTTTTCAGCGCTCCTATGAGGAAAACCAATCATATGGTTTGTTTTTAGCTGTGGTACTCTGTTACTTAGCTTTTCTTAGCTGATGCTATGCTAGCGTTGTGTGCATTGTGGTGCACACAGGGATGTAGATGTGACGTTATGACCATGTACGAACATTATATGCACTCTCCTGTCTCTACTCTTCAACCTCTCGATGCAGTTTATCACTCTACACTCAACTGAGGACGGCATCAGAACACAGAGGGTACAGAACAACAACACTGCATACTATTGATTTACAAAGTCCTTCTTGGCAAACTGAGTATGTGACATGTCTTTTAAACTACAGAACAGTTTCACACTGTACCAGGTCCAAAGACTATGTGGTTCTAGAACAGAAACTCATGATATTAATACTGAGACCAGGAAACTGGCTCTTAAATACTTTGCACCACACAAGAGGAATAATCTGCAGAAGCCTGTAAAATTAGATTTAATCCTTTTAATTAGTTTAAATCCAGTTTGACTGACTTCGAGAATGAATGAATGTGAGTGTGCGTGTTTTTCTGTAAAGTGATGTTCTTTCCTCCGCTGATGTCCTTGTCCATGCACATTCTTCTGTTGTTTTATAACCTGCTGATGTGAACTGTGATTTTTGTGTGCTTTTATTGTTTTTTATGTTCTGTCATCAGGGCGTCACTGTAAAAGACAGCTTGCTCTCAGTGGCCTTCCCTGTTAAAATCAAGGTTATAATAATAATAATAAAAAGAAGAAGTGTGTTTACACAAAATATCACGACACTCCATCCGATTGTTGTCAGAGTATTTTAGTGTTTGATTGACATCATCGTCCGCAGAGCTATGCTGCTATGGACAAAGGCTGTCGGGACTCTTATGTTGTTTTTCATCGTCATGGTATCTGTCAGTGTCGCATAGCTTCAGAGTCACTTGAGGTTTCAGATATGGCTGCTGTGTTTACCAGCAGACTAAAGGTTACTGTTTCAGAACCTTTTTTGGCTGAGCTGCAGTACACTGAATACACAGAACACAGAATACACAGAACTACATGAACTACATGACTCTGCCAACACTGTATACGAGATAAGGCTCAGCTTCATATACTCAAAGTGTATCTGTGGCTCCGTAGAGAGGCATCTTCTGCTCATGACTCGACATAACGTTGTAAACTATAGATTATTTTAGCAGCGCTGAAACTGGTTAACAGATCAAATTTCTCTCTGAACACCAACTCAGTCATTCCAAAGGCTTTTGGTGAGATTAAAGATAGATCTGAACTCACCTGGCTCGTGTCTGATGTGGAGGCAGACGATGAGAAAGCAAAGGGGTTAACAGATGAGATGATTAAAATAAGAGTAAAGATAGATACTTTCAACCTGCTCTGGGCTGGACAGCGTAGTGGCAGGACTCAACAACTGCCGCCCCCCTGTTGGCTGGTTAATAATCAACCCTGAGTGATCATGGTTGAATGTGTGGTCACTACAGAATGTAAAAATAAAGAGACAGACTGCTGTAAAACTCTTTAACAAAGACTTTGGTTTCATCAGTCAAAGTATTTGGCTGCAAATGCCTCCTTGAGACGATCAAATTCAAATTCATTCATTAGTGTTCTCAAAGTCAGCTGATTCTTTTCCTGTAGAGGTTCAGTTACTATAATACAGTAAACTGCAATTGCACATTGTCATGTTGCCGATATGTTGAAACTTTATATTTTGCTGTGGTTAACGTGTGGTTGGGTTTGGGCACATAAATCTTGGCAGGAAAAGCAGTGATATCTCAGTATGAAACAGACAACAGTTTCTGTGGCAGTATGCCCGCTGGAAAAATAATGATGTCTCTTTAAAAACACATCTGCTTTTTATGTCATGATCCCCACTGGAAAAACAGTGATGTCTGTAAAAAAACAGTAGCTTTCACTCTTCAATCACTCTTGGATTCGTGATATAGATAGAAGCTCTCAGTTGAGTGATCTGAGTGGCCTGGAGGTGTTTTTTGGATGCAAGAGCTTGTAGATGTATGAAGGGCCGAGCCCATGCTGGGTCTTGTATGTAAGCAGGATCTTGAAGTCTATTCTGTACTTGTGGAGCCAGTCAAGTCTAGCTGTGAAAAAAATCAGGCTATGAATTTGTACTTCTAGATCTGTGGTTGATATTTGTTATATATTTTGATTTTCCAGAATTGAAAGGAGCAGGTTTGCACAAACTTGTTTATGTGAGGGTTTAAGTTCAGATTCTACCCCAGGTTCCCTGTAGGGGGATTAACACTGGTGGCCAAATACAGGTTTACATGTCAGAGAAAAACTTACCAGGACCAATAAGAGGAACCTCCATTTTGGTGGAATTTTACTGAAGCAAATTAAGTGACATCTGCTCCTTAAAAGCAGCCAAGCCATCATGGAGGGTCCAGATATTATCCATATCATCTGAAAAATACAGCTGAGAATCGTCAGTGTAGCAGCGGGGAGCGAAACAGCTGAAATGACTGACCAGGTCACCCAGAGGTGATGTACAGTGAGAAAAGGATGGGACCAAGGATTGAACCCTGTGGAACTCCACAGTGTAAAGGAGCAGATGAGGACACAAAGTTGTTTATGATGACCTCAAACTGCCTATTTGACAGATGGGACTGGAGCCAATTCAGACCAGAGCCCAAGATACCAACACACTTATTCAACTGTTCAACCGGGATGGAGTGTTTAATAGTGTCAAATGTGGCAGTGAAATCAAACAGGACCAGGAAAAAAATTGTTTTAATTGTCAGCCTGGATGAAGGTGTCAGGAACCCTCATGTGTACTTACCATGAACTACAACTTCAGAATAATAATAATGAGGTAAATTACAGTAAACTAAAATAAACAAGGTTCAATTAATCTAAACCTGACAACAATGCTAATCTGAACCTGACAACAATACATTCTGCCCGTGGCTTCATCAGGTTGTTTGTTATATTTCAGATAAAGAATGAATTAAAAGAAGAAGCCGTTCAGCCTCTTGTTTGTGCGGTGCATCTACTTATTTATTATCTAAACTAACACCAGCGTCACAGCAGACTGTAAAAGTGTTCCTCCAGGTTTCATGGCCTCGTGGCGCTCTACACATTCAGCACACAATGTGGGCGTATATTTGTCCTGTTCTGACCTCCTGGTTCCAACTTGACGCCCCCACAATGCAGCTCTGTAACAAACAGCGTCCTTCATCCACCTCCATTCACCGTGATCATGCTGGTGTCACCGCAGAGCTACAGCAGACTCTGTGAATCACAGTCATGACTCATGAGGTTTGTGTTTGTCTACACAGTACAAGGTAAGCATCGGCCACGGTGTAATTCAGCAGCAGGTTTATTTATGATGATCTTATGACACAAAGACACACATACAACACAGCTGTGTCAGTCCCTCCAACACCTTCTGGATGATCTGGAACACTGACTGTGAGTCACACCTGATCACCCAGCATCAGTTTTGGGAGCAGATCTCTGCAGCAGGTTCATCTGAAGGAAAGACTGAACCCAGAAGAGGCTGTTACATTAATGTTCACAATCACATGTCAGACGCTCACATATGACTCCAACGTTCTGCTGTCCACATTCTTTTGGCATTGCGCTGTGTTTTCAGAGCTCAGGTGAAAGATAAGGTCACAGTCAGGGGGTGACTTGTACAAAACCTTGACAACCCATCTAGCTCCTCCCATGCACTCCGCCATCTGACTTCCAGTAACATCAGATAAATTTGCCAACTCTGATACAAACACCTTTTCAGCTCAGAAACAGACATCAGACATTATGTTCAGCTGTAAAAAGTCTTACAGGTTTAAATTAAACGTCTGATCAAACGGTAAAAGTTGGCTGGAAATTCGATTCATTCCAGTGGAACCACTGCAACAAGTGGCTCGCCTTTGTGAAAAAAAAAAATTCAGAACGTTACCAACCAACACATCTTCACTGTGACCTCGTCACATGTCCACGTTTGGTCATGGACTTTCCACGTCCACATATGACGTCCAAGGTACCCTGGGTGTGTTGGTTGTTGACGTTCTGGGACGCCGTGTCAACTTCAGCCTGTTACATGCATTGTCTGTTTTCAAAATACACTTCTGTTTTCACAGGAAATGAACAGTTTGCATACAGTCTCTTTCAAAATAAAAGCACTACGTCGGCACCAGTGTTGGGTAAGGGTTATTTTAAAAGTAATCAAAGTACGTTACTGCGTTACTTTTTAAAAAAGTAACCAGTTACTTTACTGCGTTACTCCCTGAGAAAAGTAACTCAAGCACTTTTAAAGTACTTTTGAGTATTCTACATTTCCTATTGGCCATTGGACCACAGGGCGCTAAACCTACATTTTTTTGTCTCCAAATTAAAGTTATGGACCACTTGCCCTTCACTGAGATCCAGTTCTCCCATCACAGCCGTCACTTTGACCAGTAGAAACACACAACGATCTGATATGACAACAACACCCCAGCATTTTTAATATTTCCTCTAGGGATGTTACCACACAGAGTAAAAGGGGGAAATGATGGTGTGAAACAGCAGAGGCACTTTGTCAACCCGCTGAGTTAATGTTACTGTCATTAGCATCAAGCTAGCAAACAATGGTACATCCTCACGGTCGGACATAAAGTAATAACATTAACAAATAGCGGCGGGGCTTTTACTCACCACAACTGCAGAGGCTCCCAGCTTCTTTTGAAACAAACTACATTATAGACGCTCCGTTATTTATTAATCCCTCTGTGTGTTTATATATTTACTTTTTATCCGCTCCGTTGTCTTTGTAAAGTTAACATATTGCACCGTCATTTCAAACTCAACACTTGTTTCAAATTAAAAGCCCCTTATAACCTCGGCTGAGAGAATCCCTCCATTTTCTAAATAGGCTTTTATTCTGAAACATTTGTCAGCACTTTAACGTTATCTCCGTTATTAGAACCAAACGACAGCTGTTGCTGTTTCGGAGCTGAAGGACCAGCGTTCTAAAAGTAACGGAAGTAACTGATGTCTTGTTTGAAAATGTACTTAAGTATTTGATTACTCAGCAAACTAACGCGTTAGGTTACTCGTTACTGCAAAAAGTAATCAAAGTACGCTAATGTGTTACACTGTAACTCAGTTGAGGACTCTGCTTGGACAACAGAGCTCTGGTTGTGGTCTGCAGGTGTGCAAATCCCTTCAGGTGCAGGTCTCATCAGACAGCTGTCCTCTCTGGGGGGCTGCCTCCGATTGGAACAAGGACTTCCATTATCATCATTGCGCTTCGTCACTTTGTAACGCGTTATACCCAACTCTGGTCGGCACAACACCCTTGCATTGATGTTTTTTTTCCTTCAACAACAAACACTAAAAGAACAGGGTTTGGCTTTACAATCACAGAAGTCACAGACCAAGCTCTGGTTTGACGACTGTGGAATGAGACCAGGTCGTACCAACAACAAGCCATCTTGACAGTGCTGACATCCAAATTGTGGAGTTCTAACTGCTCCACAAAGGAGTAACAGATTGCAGGGAGTTATGAGACAGAGCTCAGTGCTACAAATACATCTTTTCAATTAACTTATTTTCTCTGAGCTCAAACTCGTCAGCAGAGTTTATTATCCACCTTTAATTACATTTTTACTGAACAAAATGAACAATGATAAACAAAATGCACGGGGGAGTCAAATAACACCAACGGAGATACAGTAAACTTGAGGAGCAACTGTGGCTGACTACTGTTAGCTCTGGTAGCATGTTAGCAGTTAGCAGTTTACCACCTAGCCCTGATAGTTTCATCGCTATTGTTACGACAGCCCAGAGTCAGAGGAAAATGTTACTGTATTATCTGTAATACTTAATAAGGATCTCCCTCAGTAACGCACATACAGAGGCGTGTCCTCTGGATGACCTCACCAGCCGTGTAGCCAGTATGTGAGGATATGAGACTGTAACCCTTTTTAAACAGGAATTGTGCAAATTAGCAGGAAAGCCCAATCAGTGTTTTTTCAGCATTGGCAGTATAAAAACAAAATCGGGGAGTGCAGCAAAATGCCGCCTACCTACTTTTGTTTATACAGAATGTGCCTTTTTCGGGGCAATGGGGGGCGTGAGCAAGTAACAAAACGTGTAGCTCAGCGTGTGACGTAAACAGTGACGTGGGAGGGAAGCCGCGGCTGGTCAGTCCTTCGGTGATTCTCTCGTAAGTCGGCCCGTTCTTCACCGTCCCCGTCATCTGACGGTTAATGGCCTCTTCGTTTGCGAGGACAAGGAGGGCGCGCAATTCCTTGTCTCCCCAGTTGCTCATCTTTACAGTGTCTGTCAGGTTTGTGTTTCCCTCTTGCTACTAGCTGCTCGCTAATTCCTGCTATCAGCTGTTTCCTGTTTATCCACCGCCTGTGGCTCGCACGTGTGGTCTCATCAACAGCTCCTCCTGTGGTGGAAGGCCACCTCAGTCTTTTTAAACCAATAAGGTTCCTCGGTTTAATCGTTCCTAAACGCTTGCAGCTTGCCGGCAAAACAGCCCAACATTCACCGAAAATCTGGCAGTGTAAAAGGAGCTTGTCAGTCTGTAGGGAACAGTTCTGGCTCCCTTCCTCTTCACTCTCTACACCGCAGACTTTACGCACCTCTCAGCCAACTGCCATTTACAAATGTTGTCAGCCTCATCACAGACGAAGATGACAGGGACTACAGAGAACTGATCCAGGGCTGGTGGTGGGCGTCTGCAGGTGCACACACCCTCACCTGCCTTTGAAAATTTAGGCTTGACTTTGTTCCTACAGTCACGTCCTGTTGTTCGTCACCATGAGTCAACCTCTTTATGAATATTCTAACTTTATACTCTATGAGCTTGTTTCCATCCACACTGTCGTCAGTTCATGCTTGTCTGACTAGGCTGGAACTAGTCTGACAAACTGGTGTGGAAGCACCCAGGTATTTAACCTCAGAGGAGGTCTTCACAAGACCAATGATGTCACTGGTTCATTAGTGCTCCAATGGTGTGTCAACAGTGGTTGTTGGAGTCGTTAGAGTCACATGAGGCCATTTGTGAACGACCATTGTTTTTAGAGATTAAGCTGTTAAGTCTGCTGGGCAAGGATGAAAGGACAGCATTATAGGTGGGGGATAGGTGGTGTCGCAGACCTCCTCCTCTACTGAGAGATGGATTTTCCAGTTTCACATAGATGGCTTCTTTTACTCCTCTTTCAGATGGTTTGAAAGAGGAGTAAAGCATTCTCACCTCACCCATTACAGTCTGATTCGGTAGTCTCGACACACTCGGAAGAAATTAACAGAGCATCCAAAATTACTGGCTCACCCCTACCATCCCTCGAATCACTTCACCGCAAACGGACACTGCACAGAGCCCGCAAAATTATCTCTGATCCCACTCAACCTGCACACCATGCCTTCCAACTACTGCCCTCTGGGAGGCGCTACAGGACAACTGCCTCCAAAACAACTCACTTCAAAAACAGTTTCATTCCCACTGCAATAAACATTCTGAACTCTGAACACTGAGGATTGAGCACGGCCCTTATGTATTATGAATATGTGTTTGTCTGTATGTATATCTATGTTTATGTTTAGTGTCCTTTATGTTGGAACCTGTACCAATGAGCTGTACTGGAAACAAATTCCACCAGCCTGGCTGTGTGGTCATTAAAAGAATCAATCAGTCAAAAGTGCCTCGTCCTGAACGCTCTGTGAATGAAGCTTATATTCAGGCCTTCACTGCGCCCTCATCCTGTCAGCTTTTTAAGATTTATGTCTTTAATTATGATATGAAATTGGAAGAGAACGAATTCATTTCATTTTCTCCACAGAAATGAATGAAATGCTGATATATATAACATTCACAGCTACGACTGTCTTTCTGTTGGGAAGCAGTGCTGGAGTGAATTAAATCAAATGAAACGCACAGACCTTTAACGTCCACTGGGCGACAGCAGAGGACAAACATCTCTGGACTGCAGGTGAAAACACTGAAACACTGTCTGTTTATCCTCTGACATGCAGCGGGGGGCCGCAGGCTGGAATCAGCCCATGGCGGGGCCCCTACACATGGGGCCCCTGCTCCACCAGGTGAGTCAGTGGGAGCCTGAAACACTGTTAGATCCAGGTGAGTGAATTCAGACGTGTGGTCTGATGTTTCTCTTTATCTGAATTTATTTTTCAGATGGGCACATCTTGAGTTTCTCTCTGTCAGAAGCTCCCTGTGGGACTCAGTGGGCGGCTGTGAGACTTCATCTTGTTTGAACTCGACGACAGAACAAGCAGAAGACAGAGAGACAGACGGAGAGGACAGTGAGTGAAGAAAGAGACGGAAGGAAAGACGAGGAGAAAAAAGACAGAGAAAACTTACAGGGACGAAAAGAGGACAAAACAGAAGTTTGTAAACGAGTGACAAAAAATGAGATGACGCATAATGAAGTTAATTTTTCTTTACAAACACAACACGATTGCTGTAACTGACAGTCCTGCGGGGTGAAGCTGTGAAGGCTGCGAGCGGAGCTAGCTGCTAACAGCCACCGCTGCAACTAACAAACTCCACAAATTCATTCAGCAGCTCCACCATCCACAGTCAGACACACACGGCTGATTATTTACTGCTGAATTACAGCTCACAACTCGCACCAACCCAAACATCCTGGTGCAGACTATTTACTGGAGTTTACCAGCCTGTGGCTCATCAGGCAGCTGAAGATCATTACAGACACGGCCGCTCTCAGCTTTCAATGTCTGATAGTCCACCATGAACATTTTCATCACGTCTCGTCCAGGAAAATGAAACATAAATTCCATCTTAGTTTGAAACACAGATTTCATCTTAGTTTTTTATAATTAAGATCTATTTTGGCTCGTCTTGTTATCATCATGGAAAAAAGGTCAGTGACGAAATTTTCGTCAATAAAATTAACGCTGAATAGAATAACATTTAGTCATAAGGTTTACAGAACAAAACCTATAGTCTGCATGTGGTAATGTTAATGTCCACACGACATGAAACTCCAGTGTTCGACATTTAAATTGTCGTCAAGCCAATTTTCATTCCAACAGATATTTTACATCTGTCTGACATGTTGATGTCCTGTGCTAACAGGGTAGTTTCACTGTAACTGTGAGCGGCTGTTGTGCTGATCTTTGGAAAGACGTCTGCTCTTGCAGTGAAGCTCATTTGCATAGAAACGCGGCTCACGATACATCCTGGTGCAGACTATTTACTGGAGTTTACCAGCCTGTCACTCCTGTGGCATTTGATGATAATCACAAGCACGACCGTTCTCGGCTTTCGACGTTAACGTCTCGTCTCCTCAACAAAAATGAAACATAGATTTTATCTTGGTTTTTATTATCAAGATCTATTTTTAGCTCGTCATCGTCTCATTTTCGTCATGGACAAAAAGGTCGTCAATGAAAAATTTTAATCAGAGTTTTCATCAACGAAATTAACCCTGCAAAAAAATAAATAAATCAGAAGTGTAACTATGGATAACTATGAAATTGTCAAATACTGATGCTCAGTCAGTGACTTTTTGTCACAGTTTTTAATGAGAATAAAGTGTGTTTCTGTGCTCTGTAGGCACCTGGTGTTTCTGTCGGAGCGCTCTGAACTCCTCGAGTTGAAAAAAACTCAATTCAGAGCAGAAAAGCGCCCCACGCCATCTCTGCTTTTTTCCCATTATCCAATGGGATGATTTGAGAGGCGGGCCTTCTGTGGTGGTCATGACAACAAGTTTACAGTTGGTAAACAATGGAGGAGAAACTGGTGGTAGTGGTTGCTGGATACCCAGAGCTATACGGCCTGATGATAGACAGCAGGTTGTCAAACTGCCCCTGAGTCATCCTAAAATCTGCCTGTAAACGTCCATGATGGAGGAGAAGCTCCTGGACCAACTGGTGGTACTCCCCATGATCCAGCCTCTTTTTTAGGGTCTCATGTACCCACACAGATCTCTGTTTATCTGTGCCCAGCAAACTATTTGCTGATTTGTTTACAAGTGGCATTCGATTAGAAAAGAAAACTGTGCGATCGGGGCCTGAATCATGTGCAATGTCGTTTGGCTTGAATGTAACAGATGTTTAATTATAAATGAAAGTCCAGCTTTAACTTTAATTTAGTAAAACTTTATTAAACCAGACTTTGAACAAACGTTATTTCTGTAATAAAGTTCAGATTTTGTCGTTGATAAATTCAAAGTGCTGTGTGCACAGAGCTGTTAGAGGGTGAGTCAGATATTCACACACGTATTATTGTTATATTATGACTATTAATGTTTGATAAAAAGCAGATGTCACATTTGATGAAGAGAAAATCAAACTACAGACTTTATTTAAAATGATCATAAAACCGTCTTTAAACATGTTTCTGCTGTTGTAGGAACGTATCGACCACCGTCAGTCAGCGCTACACGTTGACAGATTGATGTCATGTGACGGCACATATTTGCTGCGTCTCAGAACAAACCATGAACTTTTACTGATTTTTGTTGAATCTGTGCAAGAAGATAAAAAAGTGACGTAAACAGGAGATCTGATTTCCTCTTTAGTGTTTACTCTGTGTGGAAAGGTTCAGATAACACCTGCTGGGACACACTGTGTGTGTGTGTGTGTGTGTGTGTGTGTGGTGTAACACACATGGAGTTAATATTTAGTGTCGACCGTGAAGTGCATCACAAATGAGACAGAGCAGCAGAAGCAGTGTGAGCACAGAGGACAGAGGAGAGTCTCATTGATCCAGCTGTTCTCTGACAGTCATTCAGACTTACTCATCATCATCATCATCATCATCATTATCTTTATCTTCATCATCATCACCATCATCATCCATGGCGGTTCTTCCTCTGCGGGTGAAAATGTTGCAGCAGGTCTGGAGGTTGAAAGGCGTCGTCATTCTCGTCTGCAGTCCGTTCATCCTGCTGCCGCTCGCCGTCAGCACCACGGTGAGACCAGTTTACTGACCAGTTTATTGACCAGTTTACTGAGCAGTTTACTGACCAGTTTATTGACCAGTTTACTGACCAGTTCAAGAGCTCTAACCAGTTTAAATAACCATTTTATGAAGCATTAACCACTTAAAATTTTTAGTCTTTCAAACACTGACCAGTTCAACTTTCCAGTTTACTGAGCTACTAACCAATCTAAATGACCAGTTTGAATAACTAGACTGAACACTAACCAGTATAAATCACCAGTGCTAATCAGTTAAGTTGCTCTTCTACTGAACACTGACCAGTTACATTTACCACACCACAAATAACAGATATGAACCAGCAACACAAACCACTGTCCAGTAACCAGTCTGCTGATGTCCAACCAGTTAGATCAACCAGTTCATTAGAAATATCCCAGTGGACAAAACCAGTTTATTGATACTTCATCAGTGAAACTAACAAACCACTTCGACTGAACCAGTTCACCACTCACTGACCAGTAACACCAGTAACACTGACTAAGAAACAGCTGTGGAACAGTATCAACATCAACATGAACCTCAAGTACCAGCAGTGAAAGTATTGATAATCAGTCAGATATTATTGATGCATGACGTATTGATCAGTTTCATATTTCAGTACAAGAACCTCAACATTGTTCAGTACTCTGAGTAAATGTAAAACCAGTTGAAGATTGTCTGACCAGTTTAACTGGGGATTTACTGGCTGATTTAAACTGGTCAGACCAGCAGGCTGAGCTTCAGTTGTTTGGACACCAACAGGCAGCAGGTTACGTTCACAACTCCTCTGTCACTGATTGACAAACAGAGTTCAGACTCTTTAAAAGTTCAACAGAAAACTGAGAAGTCGCCTGGAGAAAACGTTCAACTCAACGATTCTGCAAACGTATATTTCTCACGTATCATCATCGTTTCTAAAGTGTCGTGTTTCAGATCACAGAGTTTGTGTCGACAAACCAGGTATGTTTTTAACAACAGGTCGGGTTGTTTCCAGCAGCGTTTGTGGTGACAAAACGAGACGTTGAGACATTTCGAGCTGCATTTTTGCTGACAAATCGGACATTTTGAATTAGACACTGGTTAGTTTCCAGCTGTGTTTGTGGCAACAAAACTGGGTACTAACGAGATGCCGGGTCTTTACCAGAACTGATTATTTTGCAGCAAAATCAGGTACTTTTTAACAAGATGTCCAGATATTTCCAGCCGTCTTTCTGGTGCCAAAAACAGGTATTTTCTAACAGGACGTTGGGACGTTTCTAGCTGTGATTCAGCGACACACCAAGTATTTTTTAAAGACACGCTGGGACATTGGCCGCCATGTTTTTAGCAACAACGTGAGTTTTTTTTAACCACACACATTAACCACAGTGTTGTCACTACATAAAGGTGAAAATGAACAAGTAAAGAAACATAAGGTTTTCACACATTTACTGTTATCTTGTCCTTATCTGATTGACATCATAGGAACATTATAAAAACATTATGAAAACATTATAGGGACATTATAGGAACATTATGTGAGACTCTGTTTAGGTTTCATGTCTTTACGTGAATACACGTTGAGACAGAGATGGCGTGTTTGGACAGAGACACTCCTGTCCTCAGCTCCCTGCAGGGTCAGGCCTCTTTAACGGGTCATTTCACCTCATTGTTATTCAGTCCGCTCGGTGTTCTCACAGTCACAGCGTGAAGCTTCACACATGTTCTCCTCCACGTTTGCTTCATATACAATCAGCTGTGGGAGACGTACTTTAGGTAGGAACACTACAGCGTAGAAGTACTCTGTTATTCACATCCAAATGTACATAAAGTACTGAAAGTAAAAGTACTCATTATTCAGAGTAATATTATGAATATTATACAGAAAGTGTTTTTCTCTTTATAAAGTTTAAACATCACGTTATATAATAACTGTCAGTCCGTCAGCGAGCCGCCCTCTCCTCACGTTTCTCCTCGTTACATCATCGCTGCACACATGAACACTTCACATTTGTTGGTTTGAGACGTCACAGCTGGATCCTGGAGTCCAGCAGGTGAACAAACGCAGAGTCTCAGGTGAGCAGACGCGTCGTAGAGGTTTAAGTTCACAGCGTGAGTCTGAGTCAACATGTCTTCAGCTTCCAATAAAAACACCTTTGGCTTCACATGTTACATAACCAGGTGCTGCGGTTTGATGAGACGCTCAGGTGATTATTTATCTGCTCCAACTGTCAGAAACTTTTTGATCCTTCAAAATCCACCGTCGAGATCTCATCACAGAGGAACCATCAGAACATCAGCAGCTTTGATCATGTGACTAAAGTTAAATGTTTTGGGAGTCAGAGTTACCTGATATGTTAAATGTTTTCTGTGTGTGTGTGTGTGTGTGTGTGTGTGTGTAGGAGGCGGCCTGTGCTTATGTCATAGCCCTCATGGCGGTGTACTGGTGCACTGAGGTGTTGCCGCTGGCGGTGACGGCGCTGCTGCCGACCATCCTGTTCCCTGTCCTCGGCATCATGGAGTCCAGAGATGTAAGACTGGATGCACACACACACGAACACACACACACACACACACACATCCTACAGCAGGGGTGTCCAAACCAGACGTCCATCTCCTCAGCAACACTCTCCAGCTCCTCCTGGAGGACCCCGAGGTGTTCCCAGACCAGATGAGATCTATAATCCCTCCAGTGTGTTGTGGGTCTGCCCCGGGGCCTCCTACCAGCTGGACCAGGAGGATCCTGATCAGATGTTGAACCACCTCAACATGAAGGAGCAGCGGCTCTACTCCGAGCTCCCTCCAGATGTCTGACTCCTCCCCCTATCTCTAAGGCTGAGCCCAGACACCCTACAGAGGAAACTCATTTCAGACGCTTGTATCTGTGACCTCATTCTTTCAGTCACTACCCAGAGCTCATGACCATAGGTGAGGGTTGGGACGCAGATGGACCAGGACATCGAGAGCTTACACATCTCTGCAGACGCCGCACCAAACCACCGATCCATCTCATGCTCCATTCTACCCTCACTGTGAACAAGACCCAGAGATACTTGAACTCCTTCTCTTGAGGCAGTAACTCTCTCCCAACCCAGAGGGAACAATCCAGCGTTCTCCAGCAGAGAACCATGACCTCAGATTTGGAGGAGCTGACTCTCATCCCGACCACTTCACACTCAAACCGCCCCAGGTCATGCTGGAGGTCACAGTGAGATGAAGCCAACAGAACCACATCATCTGCAAAGAGCAGAGACATAACTCTGAGGTCCCCAAACTGGACCCCTTCCTCCTCCAGTATTTTTGGGGCAAAACCACGAGTCACTAAATTAATTTTTGACATTGAGGTTAATATTTATCAGTGTCTGTGGTTGAACAGAAAAACCTGCTTCATCTTTTATCACAGGTCTTTATCAGAGAGATGAACTCTAGAGGGGCAAAAATCCAGAAGTGACGCTGAACTGTTGGTAGATTTTGTTCCAGGATACATGAGCTCCTTCAGTGGTGTTACTGGGACGTCTTTGTGTTTTTAATCTTGAGAGACGTCCCTGCCTTGTTACGAAAATCTGCACGAAAAAAATGAAGTAAAAGGCTGAAAATAACCCAAAGAAATTAATTCTCATCTACAGTCTGAGGCCCTGATCACACAGAAAGCATGCAATGTGCACCACACTGAAAAAAAAGGCAGGCAACCACCCCATCACCTCCTCACCCTAACCTTCCCGTGTAGTCTATCCACTGTTTATTTATCAATTTTAATTGTATGTATCCTGCAGTAATCAGTGTGTAGCTGCTGCCATGTTGAGGCAGAGGGTGCTGTGTGTAGCTCTGGTTGAGGGTGAGAGGCTGTCAGCAGATAAACAGAGATCTGTGTGGGTACATGAGACCCTAAAAAAGAGGCTGGATCATGGGGAGTACCACCAGTTGGTCCAGGAGCTTCTCCTCCATCATGGACGTTTACAGTACTGCACTTATCTGTTGTTTTCTATTGAGATGGTGCTAACTGTGCTTTGTAAGGTCATACAGCTCTGGGTATCCAGCAACCACTACCACCAGTTTCTCCTCCATTGTTTACCAGCTGTAAACTTGTTGTCGTGACCACCACAGAAGGCCCGCCTCTCAAATCATCTCATTGGAAAAAAGCAGAGATGACGTGGGGCACTTTTCAGCTCTGCACTGAGTTTGTTTTTGTTTTTTTTTAACTCGTGGAGTTCAGAGCGCTCTGTCAAAAACACCAGGTGCCTTCACAGAAACACAAGGCATGAAGCAAAAAGCTTCATTCTGATTAAAAACTGTCACAAAAAGTCGCCTCCAGCTGCTGAAACACTTCCTGTGTGGTCAGTGTGTGAGGCTGACAAAAACTGCTCATTAACTTTAAAACTTTAAACGACTCACCTTTTGTTTCAGTTCTGGTTTAATCATTGCAAAGTTCAAGTGTTGATGACCAATAAGTCCTGCAAACATTCACAGGTCGATCCTTCTGTTTCTAACTGCCTGAAAATCATCATCAGGAGATTCATGAGATGGAAAGAGACTCTTTTTCTAACACTGAGAAATGATTTACACACAGCATGATGAATGGATCATATATTAGTTGGACAGATGAACACGGTGCTCCGCCTCACAGTGTAAAGCCTTATTTAACCTCCTTTTGTTCAACACTGGGCCAATGATGGAGAATTATTACATAGAGCTGCATAAAGACCTGCTGACTGTGTGTGAGGTCCTGGTGCCTGGTACAGACATCATTGTTGTTGCATGAAGTGTCAAAAGCAGCTGTGCAGTGTTGAGGTTTGTTGTCTAACACCTGTCAATCCTTCCTGCTGTGTGTCAGGTGTGTATGCAGTACCTGAAGGACACCAACATGCTGTTTGTGGGCGGGCTGATGGTGGCCGTCGCCGTGGAGCACTGGAACCTCCACAAACGCATTGCACTCCGAGTTCTGCTACTGGTCGGAGTCCGACCCGCCCTGTGAGTAACATGATCTCCTGAGCTACAGGGTCGATGTCTGCGTTACTGAATACAAGAACAAAATGAATCTGTTAAACAGAGATTTTATTTATAACACTCAGCAGCACGCCATCAGACTGAAACTAAACTGTTCAGTAGATAAAAAGTTTTCTATTGTTCTCACTTGTGGAATTACAATGTAATGTTTGACCTGAGGGTGGCGCCAGAGACGAGGTCATGTTGTTATTAAATCTCAGGGTTTGTTCCACGTTCAGACTCACTCATGCTAACATTTAGCATCAATGTTAAGTTCATAAAATGTTTATCATTTCAGCATTATCTGACGCTGACAGGATTTTATTTCAAACTCAATTCAAAAAGTTCAAAACATTTTAGTTGACAAAAATTCTAATTGTCTACGATTTCTACGAAAAAATTCAACGCTTAAATGTGCAATATGTAATTTTCTGCCGCTAGGGGTCTCAAACCAAAACAATAACAGAAGACGGAGTTGGATGACGTCACGAAGTAGCATAGGATCATGGGAGTTGTAGTCATATAACAGATACAGATCTGCCGCTAGCCGGAGCGCTGGTGCCCCGGCGGGCAGCAGTGCTTGCAATACACTGGTGGAAATGATTAATATTTCGATAACATCAGCCAGATGTTTGCTTACCTGTCTAGTAGAACACACGCGAGGTCAGCGTCGAATTGTAGTCATAGATTTTCACGAAGCTCTCTCCATCTCGGAAAGGCCACACCAATATTTATCCTTGATTTAGCTCTCTTCTTATCCCAAATTCTTCTGGGATCGCTTGGTTGACCCGTACGTTTCCGTTTTACCGGCTTGTTTACCGGGACAGCTTCGGTGTCAGAAGGTGCAGCAACCGTCAATGCATAATCATGATCCATGACGAGTTAGCTTAGCCTAGCAACAGTAACGTTCATTCTCTGACGTCTCATCCGGTCTGCTTCTTCTTCTTCTCCTTTATTTAATGGCTATGGTAACTGGAGTTACACATTGACATGTGACCTAATGACACGGTCCGTAACTTTTATTAATATTTCATATTTATCTGGGTTTGAAAAATTCTAGGAAACATTTCTGATAATCTAAGTACACAACTAAACAAAATATATAATATTGGTTTAGTCATTTTTAGACATTTTTATGTGGAAAAACTACATATTATACCTTTAAGTCAACAACAATTTACAACGGTTTAGTTGATAAAAAAAATTCATGACATTTCAGTCATCACATGTAGTCCTAATGATTTCTATCTGTTCTTTATCTTTAAACTGATGCAGTGAGGTTAACTCATGGATCATAAATCAGTCCCCAGGTTCACTGTAAACTCTGACTTATCCATGTGACTGTTAAGAAGCAGAAACATAACTTGCTTCTTCATGTGCAACATGTTAGTCTGGAGGTTTAAACTGGTGTCCTCTCACAGAGTTGGTGATTCAAACTAAACTTTCATCTCTGTCAGAGAAAACTGATCTGAGTTCAGACTGTTTACTTACAGCACAGCTACACTCACAGATAACTGAGCCTCCTACCTGTACCTCTGTCTCCCAGGTTGATGCTGGGGTTCATGGGAGTGACGGCCTTCCTGTCCATGTGGATCAGCAACACGGCCACCACCGCCATGATGGTCCCAATCGTCCAGGCCGTCCTGGACCAGCTCCACGACAACGTAGACCCTGAACCCTCCTCGAAGAGCCAGAGAGGGAGTGTCGACCTCCACCTGGAGCATCAGGAGAAAACCGGTGGCATCCTGCAAACTGCCGCTCCGAACACGCTGGAGAACGGTACGACTAATACATGGTTTTATGTAGCAGATATGTTGAAACTTTATGTTTCAACAATGCTGTGGTTAACATGAGGTTATGTTTAGGCCCAAAGACCACTTGGTTATGTTTCAGAAAACATGTTGTGGCGTAGAATACCCGGTTTGGTCACCAACATGACTGTAAATATCCCAATGTCTCGTTTAAGAATACTTGGTTTGTCGCCAATAACACAGCTGAAACAGTCCCGACATTTCTTTAAAAATACTGATTTCTCCAAAAACATGGCTGAAAAAACTTCAAGCATCTCATTAAAAAATACCAGATTTTGTCAGCATAAACTCAGCTGGAAATGTCCTGAGGGTTTTTGAATAATATCAGGATTTGTCGCCAAAATATTTGAATCATTAAGTGACTGGATTCAGTTTCTCTGTGGTCTGACACTGACCTGTAATGTGTGTGTTTCCTCCCAGGTCTGAATGTTGCAACTTTAACACAAGGCAACTCAGAGAAAACCAGCAACCTGCAAGACAACATGTCCTCTGAGCAGAAAGTGTCCTCTGACGGTCAGATGGACAGACAGGGGATCATCAAACCGACACCACAGGACAAACCTCCAGGACCACCAGGACCCGGTGAGTCCACAGAGGAGAAAATCCATGAGTGGAAAAATCACTCATTAGATTGATTTTTTTTCTTTAGAGCAGCTGTTTGTTTCTGTTCACTGCAGTAAAATATGAATATTACCTCGTCAACGACTTTGTGGAGAGTTTGGTTAAAGTAACAGTGTTTTAGTAGTGTAATGCTAAATCAGTGGAGTCCTCGTGTAATTTCATATTGGACATCAAGTGCAAGTGTTTGTAACTGTTTATAACCCACCTGAACTATAGTTTATTTGCCATAAGCCAAACGCCCAGTATTTTGTTAAGAAAAAAACAATAACCTGGTTTCTTCACCAAAAGCCCGGCTGGCAATGTCCCAGGAGCTTGTGGGTTTTGCTTGTCAAAACATTTCATTTGAAAAACACAGTTTGTTGCCAAAAACGAGGCTGTAAATGACCTGGTGTCCCCCAGTAAAATACCTGGTTTTGTTACCACAAAAAACACTGGAAATGGTCCAGTGTTTCATTGAAAATGACCCAGTCTTGTTGGCAAAAACACATCTGAAAATGTCCCAACACTTCGTTAAAACATGCTTGGTTTTGTCGCCAAAAGCACTGCTGGAAATTTCCCATCATCTCATTAAAAAAGATCTGGTTTTGTTCCCAAAACATGGCTGGCAGTGTCCCAACATTTTTTTTAAAATACCCAGTTTGTTGCCAAAAACAAGGCTGTAAATACCCCGTTCTGTCACCACAAAAAAATGCTTAAAATTTCGTAAAAAACACTGAGCACAGACGTAGAAAAACAGAATTTTATATTCCAAATGTTGACATAAGACTTAAAAGATTGTTTTTGTTCTTGTATAACCGTTCAGTGTTCAGAGCTGAGTCCCTTCTGGAAACTTTTATTGGTGCATTCTGGGATACTCTGACATCTGAGACGTAACGCTGAGTACTTGAGTACTTTTTAGATTCAGAGTGATTTACACTCCCAGAGGACGTCACCATCTCTGATGTCCATCATGAGAAAACATCCCTGAAAAATCACAGACAATAGGCGCTGATGACTGCAGAACCTGAGAATCCTCCTGTTCAAGTTTTCCTCAGTATCACAGGAATCCAGGGACACTTTTAATGGAGACAATTCACAACCCCCGCGTAGAGCAGGGCTGAATTTCCTGTTTACAAACTTTACAGCATGATTATTCCTCTAATGGCTAAGCCACGCCCCCCTCCACTCACTCAGACAAACTATCAACATTCAGTGAGCGGCGCTATGGCAGGTGTCACAGTACACGGCATTTCACAGGAGGCAACTGATGATTTTTGGAGACATAACGATCAGATGTCATTGAGAAGTAACCAAAAGGGCCTAAACTACGCATTGGAGGGATATATTCATCATTTTATTGTTGAGAAGGTCGATGAAAAGCTTAAATTACAAGCCAAAATTTACAGGTCACAGTGTACGCTTGTGAACCACATCTGGTTGCCGTCACCATCAAAGACAACAAGTTAAAGTGCCACTGAAGTTAAGGTTTTTGGCTCAGAATATGAGAAAAGGATAACGGCCTTTTTACCATCTTTACCAAGAGTGTCTCTCCGTTAGTTTGGTGCTACAGTATTTACACTGAATCATTCAGCATAACGTTTGCCAACCTTTGTTATCTCTGCCATTACAGATAAGTTAATGAAGCTAAG
Organism: Epinephelus lanceolatus; assembly: GCF_041903045.1. Classification (NCBI taxonomy): domain Eukaryota; kingdom Metazoa; phylum Chordata; class Actinopteri; order Perciformes; family Serranidae; genus Epinephelus; species Epinephelus lanceolatus. Next base: position 43,271,449 of record NC_135744.1, on the reverse strand, counting down.
CTCCAGAAGTTAACGTTAGCTTAACTAGAGCCCTTTGGACAACAGCTAACAATGATGTACCATCACCAAAGTACAAAACTAGAACAAAATAGGCTAATGAACTCCCAGCAAACAAGGTGACATGATGAACAACGCAGCTAGGAGCTAACGTTAGGCTAACTTTAGCTAACGTTAGCTAGAGATGTTAAAGATAACTTTATATTTCTTTCCAGCAAAGTGACAATATGTTGCCTCAAACACAATGTTGACTTACCTTAGAACAGATGTAGACATCATTGTTAATCTTATTCACGTTGAGTTGATGTTGTGGTCTAACGTTACCACACAACTTTATCCAAAGGAGACACTTTTCTCGGTTGAGATGTGGTTTAAAGTGTAAAAAATACACCTGGTCGCCCAGCCTCTCAGGATACCTTGTGTCAGAGTTGCATGTACCCCATGCACACCGTTTGACCATTTTTAAACTTCAAATCTCAGAAAAAGCTCATAAAACCGAACAAACTGACTTTCTGTAATGCATTTCAATGGACGTCCAGGCAGAGAATGTCCCAGTGTATGGGAATGGCTATACGCACTGTGATTGGCTCATCATGTTTGAGGGCAGGGCTTAGCCATAGGTCAATTTAAGTAAACAAGGGATGATGATAGGATTAGTTTTGTGGTTAGATTTCATGAGATCACAGCTGTATCACAGCCCGTCTAAGAACATCCCAAAAACTACTAAAAAGTGATGCATGATCTGGGGACTGATCAGAATCTGCGGTTAATCAACACACACAGATTTACTGACTGTACGAACCATCTGTTGCAGCGGTCGTGGTGGTGGAGAACGTCTGCTGTCAGGTGGAGGTGGTGGAGCTGAGTGATGAAGAGGAGCAGAGGAGGAGCATGAGTAAAGGACTCCTGCTGTGTGTGTGCTACGCTGCCAGCATCGGGGGCATCGCCACTCTGACCGGAACCGGACCGAACCTGGTTCTGATGGGACAGATGAGCCAGTAGGTGTCACGTACACACACACACACACACACACACACACACACACACACACACACAATCGGCTCCAAATCCAAACCAACGACCTGCTAACAGTAACGACACTCTGACTATGATTCACAGTGTCACTGTCAAACAGACAACCAGTGAAACCAGTGAAAACCAGTGAGTACAATGGATCTATAAAGAGACCAGGACACAGTGTTGGGGGCGGGGCCTCCTTCATTCTTATAAAAGTTGCTCAGTGGAGCCTGACACCAAAACAGTTCATGTTCTGGAATTACCCACATGTTCTGCATCACTGAGCCCACAGAGCAGGAGCACTTCAGACTTCTGATGGCCAAGCAGCTAACTTCCTGTTTAGCGCTCCGATAACCTGAATGAGGATAAAATTATTTCGTCCTGCGGCTCTTCTCAACTTTCCAAATCTTATCGTACCAAAGTGATCAAATCCTGGTAGTGAAATGAGTCATTTTGTTGAGATTGTGACCATCGTGAGGAAGGTTACCTTTGAAATGTAATATTGTAAGAGAGAGCAGAGCAACGGATGCGGCAAACACCCGACTTTCACCTGGCAGCCTGCTGTTCACTTCCGGCATGACCACATGTTTTTGACATCCTGCCTTTGGTTGCTGCATCCAGAACCTCAACAGCAGACAGAAAGATAGCCAGTGCGTAATATGTAGACGTGAAAGTCCTCTGACAAAGCATTGTTACCTCTGGCTCCAAAAATCAAGATGGCGACAGCCAAAGTGCCGAACTTGAGGCTTCAAATTAGGAGTCCACAAACCAGCAGGTGACATCAGGGTGGCTGCATCCATTATTTAAACAGTCTGTGGTTACTTCCCAACTCTGATTGTGACATAGCAACTTTAATGGGAATGAACAGAAGGCCCCGCCTCCAACTCCGTATCCAGTTCTCTTCTATACCCATTCAGACCAAAGGTTTCAGGTTCCCTCATGTTGAACAGACAACACACTGATGTTTACAGTGCTTCCTCTTTGCAGTCCTCATTTCAACACTCTGTGGAACCAAAGCGTGATGGTCATTGATTGTTTGGTCAGATTTGTGACCTTGTTCACTCCTTGATCAGAAAGTTTGAGGTTTTTAACATTTGAAAACTTTGGCTTCATTTGTTCATTGTAGAGAAACTTTATCATACTTCTGGTGTCAGTCCTCAAATTCTGATCTCAGCTCTGTTCAAACCTTTGCTTGAAATGTTCTGATGTTTCTTTTTGATAAAGGTTTTTTGTGATGTTTAACTTCCTGTTTGTCTCGTTCTCGTAGACTCTTCCCTCAGAACGGTGACGTGATCAACTTTGCGTCCTGGTTTGCATTCGCCTTCCCCACCATGGTGCTGACGCTGATGCTCGCCTGGTTCTGGCTGCAGTTTCTCTTCATCGGCTTTAAGTGAGTGTCTTCACCAGAACACCCAAACAAAAGTTCACTCAGAGCTTCCTGTGAAGAGTCGAGTCGAGGTTATTCAGGTGTCTCTCAGCACTGGTTGTTGGTATTGGTAGTTTTCTTAAAGATCTTGAATCAGCCAGTCGTTAAATGTTGACTTTGGCTCTTCACAGCCTGCGGAAGACGTGGGGTTGCGGGGCGGTGCAGTCGGAGAAGGAGCGAGCGGCATACGAAGTGATCCGGGACGAGCATCGGCGTTTGGGGCCGGTGAGTTACGGAGAGGTCAGCGTCCTGGCGCTCCTCATCCTCATGGTGGTGCTGTGGTTCACACGAGACCCGCGCTTCATGGACGGCTGGGCCACCCACGTCTTCAATGCCAAGGCCGAGTGAGTACCAACAAACTCGTACACGAGTCAAGTCAGAGTAACTGAGGGGGTTAGAGAACGTTCAATGAAAGGCTTGTTCAAACTTTTAACAGTCAGTTTAACCCTTTAAGAACAGACGAACCAGCCGCAGGTCGCTGTCATGATCCTGATTTAAACAGATTTAAAATAAGAACCGTAATGTTCTTTTAGCAACAGAAAGATAAGGCCTCTGTCTCCTGTGTCGTCACATCATAACCTTACCTTACCTTACTTTACATGTGGTGGGAACATAATCATTTCCTGGAATTACACCAGAATTTGATAGTAATGGCTGCAGGAGATCGTTGATTCCACAATCCTGTAAAAAACGATCTAAAATAAAACTACAATAGAGAGAACATTTATTCTTTTTGCAGCAGAAAGCCAAAGCTTCTGTCTTCTCCATCACCATGTCAATGGGGTCATTGCTGTACATTACATGTGGTGCAAAATTGCACGGTGTTGCAGGAGGAATGAATAAAGAATTCATCGCAACACCTTTTTACTCGACTCATAAAAATGAGCGTATCTCAGGTATTAAATAACAAATGGAGTGTTATGAATATTTTCTTTATGGTTCTACATGTAAAAATCTTTTGGATCAAAATGTTTGGTGTTTTTATTTTGTAAAATCTGATGAAAAAATATCTGACTTTTGTATTATTTTTTTAATGCCACAATTTCAATACTTGAATCAGTTCTTTTGGTTTATTGACTTCTTAAACCTTTTAGCTCAGGTTGTACAGGTTCTAGGGCTAGGAAGCTCTTGAAGATACTCCAGGAAATGACATCACAATTAGTTGAAATACCAGTGTAGGTTGCCGTCTTTGTTGCAGTGATTGAACCTGCGTTTCCTCTGTGTGTTTCAATCTGCTCAGTCTGGACTGAAGTCGAGTGTCTGTGGCTCCACATTCAGTCTGTAGATCCTTTAATCTGCTGTCTGGAGTCCGAACACCACCTGGAATGTGTGTGTGTGTGTGTGTGTGTGTGTGTACATGTGTGTGTGTTCAGCTCTGGTCCTGCATTAATGTAAAGTGGAAAAAGAGTTCAGACGACTGAATGAACCCGCAGTGTTGTCAAACACAGACCTTGCCTCGGGGCAAACACACAGGAATCAGAGGCGAAGAACAAACAGAGGAAATGTGTCCTGGGTACAAACTGTGGGACTGACCTGCACACTGTCGCTGCATGAAGCGCGTCAGGCTGCAGGTCACCGAGGCTGCCGACACTCAACTGGTCTCAACGCTCACCACATGAGCACATGAACAGGTCCAGAGTCGAGTCTTTACACAAGTGCTCTCTGAACTCCAACTGAATGATCAGTGACATCTTGTCATTTTGTATGTATTTATTTATTCAATGTTAATCTTGCTGACGAAGACAATGGTGAACATTTTTTAGCTTTTTAAAACTAAACTTAAACTTAAAACTAAAACCTTTAAAATATTTGTCGACTAAAATTTTTTAAATCTTCATCAACTAAAACTTTTAAGGATAAGAATGACTAAAATGTGATTAAAACTAATAAACATTTTGGTCTCAAGGCTAAGACTAAATCCAAAACAGCTGCCAAAATGAACACTGATCCAAATGATGAACGGGCCCTTGCACCTTTGTGCATGTCGGGGGTGTTGGCGGGACTCTGGTTGATGCAACCTTCCACTCATGACTTAGATGTTATTTGCTGTGTGGACTGTTTGTTGCTGGATAAGATGTTTTGCAAATTGTATCCCACTGTGTGGCGCTATAGAGAAAACACAGTAATTATACATCATGTTGTATTTCGTGTAGATCACACTGTGTAAATTAAATGTAGACCGACTTCCTGTTGGCAGTAGGTGGCGCTCTGACTGTGAGTCAGTATCAGTTGTTGATGATTTCAGGCTGTGAAATCTGGGGCAGATTGGACACCGTAAAGTCAAGTTATGACAATGTCCTGTGTCATGCCGAAACGTCAGAATTTGCTGCATCACCATGGCAACAAGGAAAAAGAAACAGAATTGTGGTAACGTTTCACTGTTAAGGTCTGAAGATTGTACCACCCAAAATCTGAAACAAATCTGACAAACCCTTCTGTAACAATTTCCTAAAAGTCTTTTACGTTTCCTCTTCAACGTCACCTCAATAACGTCGTTGTTCTGCTTCACTGTTTCGTGTAAAAGGTACGATCACAGAGCGGAGGGATGGAGTCATCTCACCTTTAAAGCGGCATGGAAGGTAGTAACAGCGCCGAAACAATGTCTGTCCAGCTGTACGGGACCGTGGGCAGCACAGATGTGACTTTTTGCCGACGTGTTATGAGTGCACCCCACCACGGGAGATTTAAAAAGCTGCTGCTAGCAGTTAGCAGCTAACTCGAAGAGGAAGAACAGCAGCTGAAAATGTCCACAAGTAGTGAAAACAATGAGGTCCAGGAGCTCCTTACCCTTCGAGCAGAGGATGAGATCAGGCGCCATATAAAAGGGGCACTAAATGATCGTTATTGACATGTGATGTCACTGTTATTGTTTATAAAGAGCTGCTAACATGTATGTTATATGTCACACTAGAGGCCGATGCTGTTGAGTTACATGTCACAGCTCTTTTGATTCCATGATGTCGTCATGTTGTCTAAACCCACACTGGAGCAACATATTGCCGCTGTCATTCAGCGGCTCTATAGCGCCATCTAAAGACCTGGAACCACCTGTGCAGGATGATCTGAGGTCCGTTCTGTGTTGTCCATGTCCATAGCGATGTCAACATTGTGTTGTAAATTTATAAAGTCCCAGCAAGGTCACATGACCAGGATTCATCCATTGATCTGTTTGTCCTGCTGCCGTCCGTCCTTCAACACTGAGCTGAAATTACAACAACAACAAAAAACCTGAGTCCATTTCCGAGAAGAAGGAGAAAAATATCAGTGATCAGAATCAGGAGGTGACGGACTGATAAAATCTGAGCTCTGATCTCTTTCTTTTTATTCTCCTCAACTCATTTTAATTTAAAACATTTCATCACAGAAACAGAATCACTGCTGAAAAAAGCAATATTATAATTGAGTCCTGCAGCAAATCACAGCCTTGCTGATTCATTCATTCATTTTCCGTAACCACTTATCCTGTTGGGGGTCAGAGGGGGGTGGAACCTATACCAGCTGGCATTGGGCGAGAGTCACCAATTAACCTGCATGTGTTTGGACTGTGGGAGGAAACCCACGCTGACACGGGGAGATGGCAACAGATCGGTTTGCAGAAATGTACAACACCAACAGATATTAATGTTTGATGTTTGTCATTTCCTTAAAGAAATGAACATCTATATTTTCTGGACCTGAGGGGTTTAAAGAAGTCGGATCCTTCTGTAGGTGAAGCAGCAGCAGGCTGATGGTCAGTTAGAGGCTGAAAGTATTTTTTGACAGCAGGACTCAGGTGATCTGACCTGGTTTTTAAAGGTGGGGTTGGGGGGGGCAGTCACCTTGGACATGCAGTTTGTGCAAACAGGTGATTTCAACATGTTTCCTGATTGCACAGGTTGATCGTAAGCAAACTGCAGCTGATGCCAAAATAAGGATTCAACTCTCACCTGCAATCCTTCGGCGTCCCTAAAGAGACAGTCATTAATGTTTATACATACTGGAAAGACACAGAGACGTGACGATGACACAGAGACACGGCGAAGACACAGAGACGTGACTACACAGAGACATGATGACGACATAGAGACGTGACGATGACACAGAGACACAGTGAAGACACAGAGGCATGACGATGACACAGAGACGTGATGACACAGAGACATGACGATGACACAGAGACATGATGACGACACAGAGACGTGACGACACAGAGACATGATGATGACACAGAGACATGATGACGACACAGAGACGTGACTACACAGAGACATGATGATGACACAGAGACATGATGACGACACAGAGACGTGACGATGACACAGAGACACGGCGAAGACAGAGACATGACGATGACACAGAGACGTGATGACACAGAGACATGACGATGACACAGAGACGTGATGACACAGAGACATGACGATGACACAGAGACATGATGACGACACAGAGACATGATGACGACACAGAGACATGATGACGACACAGAGACGTGACGACACAGAGATGTGATGATGACACAGAGACATGACGATGACACAGAGACATGATGACGACACAGAGACATGATGACGACACAGAGACGTGACGACACAGAGATGTGATGACACAGAGACATGACGATGACACAGAGACATGATGACGACACAGAGATGTGATGACACAGAGACCTGACGATGACACAGAGACATGACGACATGGGAAAAAAACATCCTTAAAGAGACCAACAGTGAGTTGTAAATTTAAATTTACTGAAGAAAGAATTAATTTTTCGCTGCACTTCTGGACTGACTGAGAGGACATTTGTATGAAGTTGGACATTATTCACAAAGTATGGAAAGTTAGATCTTTTTTATGAAGTGAGAACATTTGTGGAAAGTTAGAAATTTTTACAAGTAAAGGACATTTGGGGACATTTTTAAGACTTAAGGACTATGTGGAAAGTTATACATTTTTAACAGGTGTGGACATTTGGGAAAAGTGGGGATGTCTATACAAAGTCAGGACACTTGTGGAAAGTCAGGACGTTTTTACGAAGTCAGGATGTTTTTACAAAGTGAGGACGTTTGTGGAAAGTCAGAACATTTTTACAAAGTCAGAAAATTTTACAAAGTGAGGACGTTTGTGGAAAGTCAGGACATTTTACAAAGTGAGGACATTTTACAAAGTGAGGACATTTGTGGAAAGTCAGGACATTTTACAAAGTGAGGACATTTTACAAAGTGAGGACATTTGTGGAAAGTCAGGACATTTTACAAAGTGAGGACATTTTACAAAGTGAGGACATTTGTGGAAAGTCAGGACATTTTACAAAGTGAGGACATTTTACAAAGTGAGGACATTTGTGGAAAGTCAGGACATTTTACAAAGTGAGGACATTTGTGGAAAGTCAGGACATTTTACAAAGTAAAGACATTTTACAAAGTCAGGACATTTTACAAAGTCAGGACATTTGTGGAAAGTCAGGACATTTTACAAAGTAAAGACATTTTACAAAGTCAGGACATTTTTACAAAGTGAGGACATTTTACAAAGTCAGGACATTTTTACAAAGTGAGGACATTTTACAAAGTCAGGACATTTTACAAAGTAAAGACATTTGTGGAAAATCAGGACATTTTTACAAAGTGAGGACGTTTGGTGAAAGTTGGGATGGTACAGAGTAAGTGAGTTAAAGTGAATCATTTTGGTGTCGGCAGGTGAAACTCTCCTCCTGAACTTTTTTTCAATGAATGAATAACACATTAAAAAAACACTCGGTGTGAAGAGGACATGGATTCATGGATTTTGGGGACGTGCCAGTACTTTTGGTCGCGGAGTTCAAACACAAACACTCTGTGGTGAAATCCCCATTCATGAACTAAGCGGCTGCTGTTGCACCATGTGATCCGTTACTCCACGCCGACAGAGGACACGAGGACATCTGATTATTGCAGAACAAACATGAAGGCAAACAGGAAGTGAAGCTGCGTGAGGAGGATAAAGAGTTGGCGAAGAACACGTAGGGTCACTATTTATTCATCCTGGTGCCATTTTACAGTGTTACAAAAAAAATCCAACGTACCTGAGAACAATCCGACATCAAACTACGAGTCGGTATCATGTTCAGCCATGAGCAGAGAGGACGGTACTGAACACATGAAACAGCAGTCGTATAAATACTGTGTCTCTGTTCTCATCTTTGTAACTTGAGCTGTTAATCAACCAAAACAACTTTATCCTGAGACAAAACATCTGTTTATATTCTGTGGATTTAATTAACTTTTAGATAATTTGTTATTATTATTATTATTATTATTATAAAAGTTTTTATTATAATTACACTGTAGACATTTATCAGTCTGTGATGTCATAAAGCTGCCCTCTGAAGGCGAGCTGGTTTTATCGACCGTGTTAATAAAAGAGTCTTCATTGACTTTGTCCTGTTTGTTTTTGTGGGATGTGAATGTTTGTTGTTTTCTGCTGATTTGATCAAAGTAAATAAATAAATGTTTGTTGTGTTTGCAGGTTCGTCACTGACGCCACCGTCGCTCTGTTTGTTGCTGTGTTGCTGTTTGTTCTTCCTTCTGAGCCGCCGCACTTCCTCTGCTTCTGGAGGAGCTGTGATACAGGTAACACACACACACACAGAGATAACACACACAGGTAACACATACACACACACACACACACACACAGATAACACACACAGGTAACACACACACACACACACACAGATAACACACACAGGTAACACACACACACACAGATAACACACAGATAACACACACACACACACACACACAGATAACACACACAGGTAACACACACAGGTAACACATACACAAACACACACACACACACAGGTAACACACACACACACACACACACATACACACACACACACAGATAACACACACAGGTAACACATACACAGATAACACACACAGGTAACACACACACACAGATAACACACACAGGTAACACATACACACACACACACACACACACACACACAGGTAACACACACACACACACACACAGATAACACACACAGGTAACACACACAGACACAAACAGTTGACAATTCTTGAATTTCTTTCAATGATTTGATTATAATATTGATTTCATCCAATCAGAGTCCCCAGTGTCTCGAGGCCCCGCCCCAGCTCTGCTCACCTGGCAGGTGACTCAGAAGAAGATGCCCTGGAACATCGTCCTACTGCTGGGAGGCGGCTTCGCTCTGGCCAAAGGCAGCGAGGTGAGTTTAACATCTTCAGAGAGACACTGTGGAATGTGAGGGCGTTTTTACAAAGTGAGGACGTTTTTCAAAGTGAGGACATTTTTCAAAGTGAGGACGTTCTTCAAAGTGAGGACGTTTTTACAAAGTGAGGACGTTTTTCAAAGTGAGGACATTTTTACAAAGTGAGGATGTTTTTCAAAGTGAGGACGTTTTACAAAGTGAGGACGTTTTTCAAAGTGAGGACATTTTTACAAAGTGAGGACGTTCTTCAAAGTGAGGACGTTCTTCAAAGTGAGGACGTTTTACAAAGTGAGGATGTTTTTCAAAGTGAGGACATTTTACAAAGTGAGGACGTTTTTACAAAGTGAGGACGTTCTTCAAAGTGAGGACGTTTTACAAAGTGAGGATGTTTTTCAAAGTGAGGACATTTTACAAAGTGAGGACGTTTTTACAAAGTGAGGACGTTTTTCAAAGTGAGGACGTTCTTCAAAGTGAGGACATTTTACAAAGTGAGGATGTTTTTCAAAGTGAGGACATTTTACAAAGTGAGGATGTTTTACAGAGTTAGGACATTTTTCAAAGTGAGGACGTTTTTCAAAGTGAGGACGTTTTATGAAGTGAGGACGTTTTTCAAAGTGAGGACGTTTTATGAAGTGAGGACGTTTTACAAAGTGAGGACGTTTTTACAAAGTGAGGACGTTTTACAAAGCGAGGACGTTTTACAGAGTTAGGACGTTTTTCAAAGTGAGGACATTTTACAAAGCAAGGACGTTTTTCAAAGTGAGGACGTTTTTACAGAGTTAGGACGTTTTTCAAAGTGAGGACATTTTACAAAGCGAGGACGTTTTTACAGAGTTAGGACGTTTTTCAAAGCGAGGACATTTTTCAAAGTGAAGACGTTTTTTAAAGTGAGGACATTTTGCAAAGTGAGGACGTTTTACAAAGCAAGGACGTTTTACAAAGTGAGGACGTTTTACAAAGTGAGGACGTTTTTCAAAGTGAGGACATTTTTACAAAGTGAGGACGTTCTTCAAAGTGAGGACGTTCTTCAAAGTGAGGACGTTTTACAAAGTGAGGATGTTTTTCAAAGTGAGGACATTTTACAAAGTGAGGACGTTTTTACAAAGTGAGGACGTTCTTCAAAGTGAGGACGTTTTACAAAGTGAGGATGTTTTTCAAAGTGAGGACATTTTACAAAGTGAGGACGTTTTTACAAAGTGAGGACGTTTTTCAAAGTGAGGACGTTCTTCAAAGTGAGGACATTTTACAAAGTGAGGATGTTTTTCAAAGTGAGGACATTTTACAAAGTGAGGATGTTTTACAGAGTTAGGACATTTTTCAAAGTGAGGACGTTTTTCAAAGTGAGGACGTTTTATGAAGTGAGGACGTTTTTCAAAGTGAGGACGTTTTATGAAGTGAGGACGTTTTACAAAGTGAAGACGTTTTTACAAAGTGAGGACGTTTTACAAAGCGAGGACGTTTTACAGAGTTAGGACGTTTTTCAAAGTGAGGACATTTTACAAAGCGAGGACGTTTTTCAAAGTGAGGACGTTTTTACAGAGTTAGGACGTTTTTCAAAGTGAGGACATTTTACAAAGCGAGGACGTTTTTACAGAGTTAGGACGTTTTTCAAAGCGAGGACATTTTTCAAAGTGAAGACGTTTTTTAAAGTGAGGACATTTTGCAAAGTGAGGACGTTTTACAAAGCAAGGACGTTTTACAAAGTGAGGACGTTTTACAGAGTTAGGACATTTTTCAAAGTGAGGACATTTTACAAAGCGAGGACATTTTTCAAAGTGAGGACGTTTTACAGAGTTAGGACGTTTTTCAAAGCGAGGACATTTTTCAAAGTGAGGACGTTCTTCAAAGTGAGGACATTTTTACAAAGTGAGGACGTTTTTCAAAGTGAGGACATTTTACAAAGTGAGGACGTTTTACAGAGTTAGGACATTTTTCAAAGTGAGGACGTTTTTCAAAGTGAGGACGTTTTACAAAGTGAGGACGTTTTACAGAGTTCGCTCTGGCCAAAGGCAGCGAGGTGAGTTTAACGTCTTCAGAGAGACACTGTGGAATGTGAGGACGTTTTTACAAAGTGAGGACGTTTTTCAAAGTAAGGACGTTTTACAAAGTGAGGACGTTTTTACAAAGTGAGGACGTTTTACAAAGCGAGGACATTTTACAGAGCAAGGACGTTTTTCAAAGTGAGGACATTTTACAAAGCGAGGACGTTTTTCAAAGTGAGGACGTTTTTCAAAGTGAGGACATTTTACAAAGCGAGGACGTTTTTCAAAGTGAGGACGTTTTTCAAAGTGAGGACGTTCTTCAAAGTGAGGACATTTTTACAAAGTGAGGACGTTTTTCAAAGTGAGGACATTTTACAAAGTGAGGACGTTTTACAGAGTTAGGACATTTTTCAAAGTGAGGACGTTTTACAAAGTGAGGACGTTTTACAGAGTTCGCTCTGGCCAAAGGCAGCGAGGTGAGTTTAACGTCTTCAGAGAGACACTGTGGAATGTGAGGACGTTTTTACAAAGTGAGGACGTTTTTCAAAGGAAGGACGTTTTACAAAGTGAGGACGTTTTTACAAAGTGAGGACGCTTTACAAAGCGAGGACATTTTACAGAGTTAGGACATTTTTCAAAGGGAGGACATCTTACAAAGTGAGGACGTTTTTACAAAGTGAGGACGTTTTACAAAGAGAGGACGTTTTACAGAGTTAGGACATTTTACAAAGCGAGGACATTTTACAAAGCGAGGACGTTTTACAAAGTGAGGACATTTTACAAAGTGAGGACGTTTTACAAAGTGAGGACATTTTACAAAGTGAGGACGTACAGTATGTGGAAAGGTTGTGCTGAATGATGTAAAAAACATCCTCACTTGAAACTAGAAAGTAGATCCAGGCAGAAGCTTTACACCTTTCAGTGATGTCATGTTTTCTTCATACTAACATGTGTGTGTGTGTGTGTGTGTGTGTGTGTGTCGTCAGGTGTCCGGTCTGTCCCGCTGGCTTGGCGCTCAGATGACGCCGCTACACTCCATCCCTCCCTGGGCCATCGCCATCATCCTCTGCCTCCTCATTGCCACCTTCACCGAGTGTGCCAGCAACGTCGCCACGGCAACGCTCTTCCTGCCCATCCTGGCCTCCATGGTAACAACCCCCTCCCCCCCCCCCACACACACACACACACACACACACACACACTAAAGATGCGCACTGTACATTCACGCTGTCACAGTCAGTCGTCATCAGCAGAGCTGTTCAGTTCAGGTTCCTGCAGATGTTTCACATTAAAAGCTTCTCAACAACAACAGGAGGAATTCAACACTTGTTAGTGTGAAAGGTCTCAACAGGAAGTTTCATCGACCGTAACAGCGACAGAAAAAACAGCGAAGTTGAGAATCTGCGTTTTTAGAAACTGAATAATTTGATCAGCGAAGTCGTTTTGACTGAACGTTGACATGAGTGTGTTTCTGTGTCCTGACGCAGTCTCAGTCCATAAACGTGAACCCTCTGTACGTGATGATCCCCTGCACCCTCAGCGCCTCCTTCGCCTTCATGCTGCCGGTGGCCACGCCTCCCAACGCCATCGCCTTCTCCTCCGGTATCCTCAAAGTGTCTGACATGGTGCGTCCCGATTCTGGAGGAAAACACCACTATTTCAGCTCCGCCCATGACGCCATAATAACCTCTGTGTTCTTTGCGCCCCCTGCAGGCTAAAGCTGGCGTGGTGATGAACGTCATTGGGATCAGCTGCATCAGTCTCGCCATCAACAGCTGGGGGCGTGTCATCTTCGGCCTGGACTCGTTCCCTCCATGGGCCAACGCCACCACCGCCGTGTAGGATCAACAACCAGCTGCCTCATGTCTGTTTTCAGGTCTCGTCACTCGGCTGCGAGTGAAATTATTATTTTATTTTACAGTGGCGTATGACCGCTGCTGGGTCTGAGCCGCCACGAACTTCGTCTGGATGTTCGGATGTTCTGTGGAGACAGTTTCCCAAAAGTTCTCTCACCAGACTGCGACTGTGAACGCCGCTGAAACACTGCAGACTAAAACAGAAATTATAAATAAACCTGCGTCTCATTCGAACCATCACCCGATAAACAAAGTTTAATATCTGAGAACTGACGGAAACTTTCTCCCCAAATATTTTTAATTCAAACCTTCAAAATGTTGTTTGGTGGCGACTTTACTAACAGTTGTTCTTTCGGGAAACTGACTCCAGATCAGTTACAGATCAGTTACAGATCAGTTACAGATCAGGGAGCATCTCTTCTTCGTGTCATCTAATTATTTGTAGTAATTATAAAATATTGTGTTTTGTGTTGTTTTCTATTTAAATATTTTTATTGGTAACATGTGAGTGTTTCTGTACATACGTAACTTCCAGAGTTTTCTACCATCTTGTTGCTAACAGTTTTATTACGTGTTAATAAAAGTTGATCTTTGAACAAACGAGTGATTGAATTATTAACGCACTGAGACTGTACAAATATAAACTGTACACGTCATCAGCATATCATGATACAACGCTTCCTCTGAGATCCTACGAATGTTATTACGTTGTTGTTGTTTTGTAATGTTGGGTTCACACTACACGACATTTCTGTCCGTTAGACGGTCTCTATGTCACATCAGGAGGTTGTGGAGTCATAAACTCTCGCGACCAATGTCTACGACCAATCATTACTGGTCATCTTTCACAACGTGTGTGATGTCATCAGATTATTCTTTTCCTGTTTTCATTATTATTATTAGTAGTAGTATTGTTATTGTTATTATTATTTCAGTCACTGTGTCTGTTCATGTTTGAGCTGAACTGTTACTGTGGTAACATAAAAAGTGTCACCAGGTGGGCGGAGCTACATTTGAAGTACCGCATGCAAACTATGACAGTCACTGAATCCTCCACAGGAAGTTCCTCCAAATGTTTCACAATAAAAGCCTTTTTAGAAAATGAAGGGATTCTCTCAGCTGAAATGATAAGAGGCTTTTAATTTGAAACAGAAACAGGAAGTGTTGAGTTTGATTAAACTAAGAAGAGAGTGATAAATGGTGTGGTGTGTTTGAGATGCAGCTGGTAGCCTCTGCAGCTGTGCTGAGTAAAGGCCCAGACACTATCCGTGAGTTTGATTCCTTTATATCCTCCATTATGAAGAAAGAACATTCTTTGCTAGCTTGATGCTAATGGCAGTACTCAGCGGGTTGATAAAGTGCCTCTGCTGTTTCCTTTTCACTCTGTGTGCTAACGTCCCAACAGGAAATATCTAAAAGACTGGGCTGTTGTTGTCCTACAGTTTCCATGGCAACAGATCGCTCTGTGTTCCTATTGGTCAAAGTGACGGCTGTGACGGGAAAAGTCGTGGAAGACAAAAGAAAATCAAACATGCTAGACTTTCTGTCATGACATTGTGAGGCGTCTCAGACGTGGCGTCAGCTGTCGTCTACTATGACACACGAGATGAAACGATGGATTATGGATTATTGTGTACGACACTCACTGACATTCACGATCTGAGCCGACACCGTACGTCGCAGCATCGAGCTGTAATCAGGCTGATGTTGTGTGATGTGAACCCAACATAACTGTTTTTATTTAAAAGACAAAGAAGGTGTAAGGGTGTGAAAAGGTCAAGTCACAGAACATTTGTCACATCCTGGCACACAGCGTCACACTTTTCTCAGCGGCGTTTATACACGATCCATTTCTCCCTATATTTTGTAAATTTTTCAGCTCAGGCCTCAAAATAAAAATGAGTCTTTCCAAACAGTAGCTTTGGTTTATAAGTTTGTAATCCAATGTCGGAAAATCAACTCGTAGCCATTCGCGAGTTCTGGCTTCTTCCTGCGACCGGACGAAAGTATCTTTAGTAAGTATTTATTTTTGTATGGGACAGTTGTGTGTATTTTTATAGGTGTAATGTAGATAGAAAACTTACTCTTCCCAGTTATCTCATTAATCTCAGTTGCAGTCTCTTGCCAGTATGGTTGTATATTTGGGCCCAGAGAACAAGATAATGATTGGTCAGTGAGGCTCCCGGCTCAGGGACCTTTAGCTTCACGTCTCTGTCCGGTCGTCCTCTGTTGCTCAAATGTCCGATTCTTCCTCCCGTTTTTGTTTCATATATTTTGTAGAATGATTCTTTGACATTTGGATTCTTGATTTGGATTCTTGATCACTTGCAGAGATCCAAGGGGAGAGGAGGTAGCAACACAACTCCACCTAATGGAGGCTGACGGCGCCCCAGATTCAAACGTCCAAAAACACAAAATTGAAACCACAAAATATCTCCATACTGCTCGTCCGTAGTGATCCAAGTGTCCTGAAGCCCCGACATAAAAAGTTGTTTGGAAAAACATCATTTGAACTCTGTTTTTAGCCTCATTGTAGCCTGTAGCTCTTGGATCACTACGGACGAGCAGTATGGAGATATTTTGTGGTTTCAATTATGTGTTTTTGGACGTTTGAATCTGGGGCGCCGTCAGCCTCCATTAGGTGGAGTTGTGTTGCTACCTCCTCTCCCCTTGGATCTCTGCAAGTGATGTGAGGACTCTAAAACTTCACCTGAGCCTCCCTCGGCATATGGTTGAGTAGATAATGGCTGAATTTTCATTTTTGGGTGCACTATCCCTTTAAGTTTTTAAATGCTTTATTGAAGTATTCCCTAACTTGCAGGCGTCCTAGTCCATATGTTTTCGATACATCCCATAGCTCTGTAGTTTCCTGTTGGAGGTGATCTAACAGAGAGACGTGAGACCTCGTCTGACCCACAGTTTAAAACCAGCAGGTTCAAATACGACCCAACTCAAGATCCCTGTCTGTTTCTGCGATTGTAATTTCCTCATTTCATCATACCACAGCTTGATAAAAAACAAAGTCCACTGGTTCAGTTTGCTGTAGCTCCTTACAGCCTGACCTTTACCTTAATACATTAGGTCCTCACAGTAAAGTTATTGTGGAAAACAGTCATGGAGAGGACGAACTGCAAAGTGACTGCACTCAGACTTCACACAGGTCCAAACTCTCCAAAGGAAAGTCCTGTGTTTTGACACCTGTCCACACCTCGACCTCCCACCACACGGGACCGCCTCCTTATTTATTCTGAAACTTTATTTGTGTTGTGTTTCATACAGCAGGCGACTCACAGCAATTTACAGAACAATGAAATGTAACAAAGGACAGATTTACAACAAAAGAGAAACATTATCTGTGGTTACAGCACAACAAGGCAGGAAATAACCACAAGGAGCACAAGTAGAAAGACAAAAAAAAATAACTGCATGCTTATTTATTTATTTATTTATTAATGACAGAAGCACAAATATGAAGGAAAAATGACCAAGCTCCTCGCTCCAAAACGAGGACGCAGCTGCGTCCGGTAGAATTGTCCTTCCGAGCTCCCGTACAGTCAAGATGGCGGTGAAGATGACAAAAAGACTGAGGCTGAATCCAAATGTCCACACTTCACCACACTTGCAGGCTCGCAGGATTTGCAGGAGTGTTCCAGGGAAGTCTGGGAGTGTTTAGGGCCTCAAAGCTACAATTCATCCGGTCCACAGGAGCCTCAGGCGGACACCTGCAGACTTCCAGAGAGTCCACTTGGGGTACAGACTTCACTGATTTCATGACCCACAATTCATCATAAAGGTGCAGACACACCAAACCGACATCAAAGAACCAGCGGTGACGAAAGCCAACTGTTGCGTCGTCTACGTCGCCTCACGTTGCCCTGTGTCAGTTGCATTTGAACACACTACACGGACTACATCCGACGGCCAAGTAGCACGTATGTTCTGCGCCTGCGTGAGAGAGAGCGGAGTGAGAGAGTGGTACATCCTGTCAGCCGAGGGGTTTCCTATCTGTGCAGCCGAGCACCGCAGCACCTCCACGGACTATTACATCCAGACGGTCCCGGTGTTTCCTCCGCAGGCTCCACTTCACTCAGCTGCCCAATAAACCCGCTGCTTCTTCCCACTTCACAGTGCAGCTGCAGTCTGTGAGGGCTCAGTCTGCAGGTCCAGAGGGTGGACGTCTGGATTCAGTCTAAAGCTGCGTATCGAATCACAAACTTTTTCATTATACTTTCAGCGTGTGCTGCAGCTGCTCTTAAAAAGTACGTACCTTCCTCACGTTACGTCCTGAACTTTGACCCTCTCACACACATATATCCGTCACCTTGGAGATCAAACAAAATGCTGTCTTTTGCTCTGATGTCGTTATTTTGAAATAAGTACTAACTGCACACACTGTAGACTCACGTCAGATTCATGGTATATTCACTGTAGTAAAATTACAGAGGCCGGACACTTCTCTGATACTGCTACACCATTTTGTTGTTTGTTATATTGATGATTATTTTTGCTTCATTTTATTTCTGTTATTAACTGGTCATCAGTCACCTGAATGCACCATCATCTGTCACTGCAGCTTCTGACAGATTTCAACCAGTTGTCAAACACCAGACACTGACTGTCATGTCCTCTCCTCCTGAACGCTGGTCTGGACAGTTTTAGCCCACTAACCATCCCACTATTGGCAATGGTACTACTGTACTTTAAATAAAGCAATCGTACTATCAAATTCACAAACACTCTGTCTGAATACATTGCTCTTCTTAATGGGTTCAGTTGACTATTTAATCTGCAGTTTCCTATGACCTGTATCCCAAACACACACCATGTGAAACTGTGTGTGGGCCCCTGTGCAGCGGGTGTGGACCAGGTGTGGACCAGGTGTGGACCAGGTGTGGACCAGGTGTGGACTAGTTGTGTTAATTCAACAGAATGTAATAAAAGTGTCTGTTGTTAAATGTTTCCCTCTGGCGGTCACAACATGAACAGCTGGTGCCGTAAAGTGACGGAAATTACCGGAAACAGACATAGGGCTGACTTCCGGCAAATATGGCTTCACGTTCCTGACTGTGGTGTTTAAGACAAAACAAACACACACATTCACTCAGGAGTGAATTTAATCGTGTTTTAACCAAACAGTTAACGTTGTTATTTAGATAAAGACAGTCTGCTGTGTTCTGGACCGGATCTGACCGCTGCTGTCGTCATGGAAACAGGTTTGTAGCCGATATTGTAGCTACATGATCCGCTAGCGTTAGCTTGTTAGCATAGCCATCAGAAGAGGACGAAACTACGTCACTAAATTAACTTAATCACGATTTGTGAGCAGTAAAATAATTTATTAGCGACGACTGAAGTGTACACGGGACTGACGTCACCATTCGGTCTTTTCACAATTAAGAAATGATTAGATTTAGTCTGTGTACTGCGGATCTGAAGTCGCGGTATTTGTTCCATGAGATTTATCAGTTACATGCCTTCACATCATGATTGTTCATATACACACGCAATGTATGACGTTACTGAAGACAGTGTTACATCAATATTTAGTTTGTCAGCTAGGTATCTGCGTAAAGGTGTCATAGCCTGTACGAAGGCAGTGCAGTACCGAAATACATCCAAAATTAATTCATTTTAAGGACAGCCTCTTTTATCAACATAAATATGTGCGTTTGATAATAAACTAAAACATCTTATGAATACCTGAGACTGACTCTTGAAATCGGCACACATTAAATTCACCAGTAAATTCAACAAAGGGTTAAACTAACCTGTGACTACAAAGCTTCCAGTGTCCAGCTGATAAACAACGCAGCGTTAAATCACGTCATATTTGAATGGAGTCTGGTGCGTAGTTACACGCACTTAATGCATAATTGTTACACGCAAAACATCACGTTAATTAAAACATTGGTACATTTATATATAGTTAATGTCAACTGGTGTTCGCCAGTTGGCATCAACTTGCAGCGCTATTCAGAACTACATCAGAAATTAATCCACATAACGACAACATCATTTACCAACAAAAAGAAGTGTGTTATAAAGATGATTTTAAACACTTAATTACTACATGAGACTGACTCTTTAAATCGGCACACACTGGATTCATCAGTGAAGTCAATAAATTGTCAAACTGACTTGTGATTGCAATGCCTCCAGTGTTAAGTTGATGAACAACGCAGCGTTAAATTGCTACATATTTGAATGGAGTCTGGTGCGTGCAGTCGCGGTGTTGTGGATTTTGTTTTTTCTCAAAGGGATCATTACTCACATGCATTCACATTACGATTGATTACATACATTTTGAACATGTTGATACAAACATTGTTACACTGATATTTAGCTATTGTCCTCGCTTAGCTGGTAGGGCGCAGTGCTGTTCCAAACTACATCCAAAATAATCCAGTTTTAAGGACAGCCACATTTATCAGCAAAAATACGTGTGTTTTATAATGACTTAAAATATTTTGTGAACAGCTGAGGTTGACTCTTCAGATCGGTACACATTCAATTCACCAGTAAATTCAATTTATCATGTGACTGACTGGTGAGTGTGTGACTTCCTGTATTCAGCTGATGACAGATGGAGCCTTAAATGAATACAAATTTGAACAGTTTGGTGCCATGTCTCATTTAAAAGGCACTTTGCTGATAGTCCAGTGATCACCAACAGTCTTTCAGTTGTTGATATGAATTCATGACGCAGAGGAAATAAAATGTTTCACACATGTGTTTGTGCTGCAGAGGAACAGGCCAGGAACCGTTTCCAGTCTGAACTGGAGTTCATCCAGTGTCTGGCCAACCCAAACTACCTCAACTGTGAGTGACAGCAGCTCCACTGTTTCTATACATGTTTGGTTTGATTACTCTGAGGTTATGACACCTGTTTTCACCATTAGAAAGTCTTTTTTTCCAGATTGTATTGATGGAGTTAGCTGTTAGTTTATTTTCAGCCAGTTTTTATGTAGAAGATCACTTCATTCAGAGAAACCAACCGTATCATATTGTTGTCTCTATTTGCCCTTTAATTACGGCCAGATTACAGAGTTCTTCCCTGAAAACGTCTCTGGAAATTATTAACCAGCTCTGACATTTAAACATTTAAACATGACGACATGAACTCTGTTTTAAAGCTCTCTGCACAGACTGAGTACAACTGATATTAATAGTTACATTGATCCTGGAAATACTGACGTATTTTATTCATTTATTTATTTTGCTGCCTGAAAAGCAGTCGTATTCAAAAGTACTGGGTTTAATAAATAATTGAACATGAAGCATGAAGTCTAAAGGAAAGATTTAAATAAAACAGAGTCTGCCAGAGCAGCACATTGAGGCGGCCGTGCACTGCAGGTGTACGCTGATGCTCATAAAGGTGGTGGTGGTTTGATCTGATAACTGTCCTGTTTGTGTGATCAGTTCTGGCTCAGAGAGGTTTCCTGAGAGAAAGACCGTTCATCAACTACCTCAAGTACCTGCTGTACTGGAAGGAACCCGAGTACGCCAAGTTCCTCAAGTAAGAACCGTCGCTGTGATCTGTTCACTGAGTCTGTCTGCCAACAAGCACAGTTCCTTCATCACCACAAACACACGCTCTGGAGTTTGGTTCATGCACCATACTGCTGCCACTAATACTCACTACAGCATCGAATGTAGATTCATCCTCCACTGAAAATAGTCCCCGACTTCTTCAGTAGTTTGGAGCAGAGTGACACAGACGGAGGTCAGACTGTGACGAGACATGAACAAACGCATAATTCAAATCAATCTTTATTTATAAAACATCTTTCATGTAAGTCAGTGCAGTTTACAGAGCGTCACATAACGTACAGGCCGAAAATAAGACAGAAGCAGTGCAGAGACAAGAAGAAGAAAAGAAGAATAAAAACTCTGACAATACAAAAAAAGAAAAGAAAAACAGGAATAGAAATGACGACACTAAAAAAATTTAAAAGCAATAATAATACAGGTGATACAAGTCTTAAATTAAAGCTCAAATAAAAAGTAGATCAAATAGATTCAAAGACAAAAAACAAATAAGATACATAAGAGATAAAAACATGTAGTGATGATCTTCATTATCCGAAGCTCCCTCCTCTGACAGGTACGACTCCGATCAGTACAGAGTGTGTATTAACCTCACTTCCTGTCTGATGGCGTCTCTCCACAGGTATCCTCACTGCCTCCATATGCTGGAGCTGCTGCAGTACGAACACTTCAGGAAGGAGCTGGTCAACGCGCAGTGCGCCAAGTTCATCGACGAGCAGCAGCTGCTGCACTGGCAGCACTACTCCAGGAAACGCACCCGGCTGCAGCAGGCGCTGGCCGAGCAGCAGCAGCCGCAGCAGCAGCCGCCGCCACACGGCAACGCCACCACCAAGTGACAATGATGTCACTGAACTGTGCAGAGAAACGTGTGTGGATTAAAGCTGGACTGATGCTGGATTCATGAGGCAGGTGTCGAAGTTTACGAGTTTAAAAAAGCACATTCTCTGCAAGGATCCGTCAAACCTGAGGGACGTTTTACAGAGAAACAATAAACTTGACAGATCTCTGATCAGCTGATGATGACATCACATCAGACGGGTTGTCTGTGTCTTCAGTGTTTGGATCCTCATGTAGCGAACTTCATACGGACAAAATAAACGTTTGAACTTCCTGTTGGAAATTTCATGGTTAAAAAAAAAAATCGACACTCAGTCGTTGAATATCTTCAGTTTTCCTCCTGAAACAGGATGACATCATCAGGGGGAAGGACACGACTATTTCCTGGAACTCAAACGTTTCAGTCACAGATTTGTTCATAAAATTCATCATGGGAAGAAAAATGAAAATACATCTCATTAGAAGATGCATCATTTTAAGTACCAGCGTCATTTTTTCTTCCAGCTGGTTTGTCTCTAAAAGATTTCCTTCCATCCACTGAGTTCTGATTTTTAACTTCATTTCTGAGACTAATTCTCAGAGTGGATCTGTGACTGAAATGTTGACGCAGGGCCGAGAGCTGTGACGTTCAGTCCTGGATTCAGAGGAAGATGTCAGATTTTACTGGTCAATAATCAATAATAAGTGATGACTGCTCCGACACGCTGCATCCTGATTCATGTTTATTTACACATCCCTGATCATTATTATGATTATCAATACTTTGCTTTTCTTTTTAATAAAATATTTGAAACTTGAAGCTTTTCCATTGATTTACTGTTGTTTTCAACAAGAACTATTCACATCATAAACATCTGCAGCATTAACAAACATCTTCTTCACTAGAGTCGACTTTTTATTCTCGAGACTAGCCATGATTTATTTATTTATTTATTTATTTATTTATTTTACAACATGCAAAGAGACACAAAAGAAACACGAAGAATCAGTTCACTGACGAAAATAAACATTTTAAGAATAAAGTCGAACATGTTGAGAAAACACTGAAGTCTGTCAACAGAACAAATAGATTTGTAGAAACTGTGACATTTATCTTTTTACTGATTAATTACCAACATATTTATTAGCACACACAATTACTCAATTCAATCAATTTTATTTATAAAGCCCAATATCACAAATCACAATTTTCCTCACAGGGCTTTACAGCATACGACATCCCTCTGTCCTTATGACCCTCACAGCTGATCAGGAAAAACTCCCCAAAAAAACCCTTTAACAGGGAAAAAAAACGGTAGAAACCTCAGGAAGAGCAACTGAGGAGGGATCCCTCTTCCAGGACGGACAGACGTGCAATAGATGTCGTACAGAAGAGATCAACATGATAATTTTATATATTAGAAAAATAAATACATTTTTATATATAAAAGCACATGTACAATTTATATAAATTGTACATGTGCTCATTTATTTTGTGCCTAATTATTGTATTGATATAATTTAGTCATTTAAGTATCAATTCATTCAGTTCTATTTATTTTATTTATTTCTCTGTCCACCGATTCCGTGGGAAATATATTTTGAAATTCCTGCTCAAGTAAAAATAATTACTTTTATTTCAAATTATTAATTACATTTTTCTATTGAACCACAGATATCAGCGTTAAGTATATGTTAGCTCTAGTTTTTTGTATAAAAAGTTGTGCAGTTATTTATTTGTTTATTTTTTGCTCCACTGAAAGTTTGAAGCAATCTCGCTTTTATTCTGTAGAATCAGGTCGGAACATGTTTGTATGAAGTTAACTGGAACAGCCTGACCCTAATTATATACACGCTTATTTATTCCTGTGTCCATTTCACAATTAATGTTTTAATTTCATATTAATTTATTTTTTACAACATTTATTTATTAATGAATCACTTTTTTTGTCCACTGTTTTTTAGGGAAATATATGTATATAAAAAAATCATTAATCGCATTTTTTTTCTTCAACCACATTCAGTTAAATATCAGAGTTAAGTCTTCTGTAAGAAGTTGTGCAGTATTTGTGCTTTTTTCTTCCACTGAAAGTTTGAAGCGATCTCGCTTTTGTTCTGTAGAATCGGGTCGGAACATGTTTGTGTTTAGTTTACTGGAACAGCCTGGCTTATTTATCTGTGTCCATTTCATAAGGATTGTATTGATTTTATTTATTCATAATCTCTCAAGACAGATTCTGCAATTTACATTGTAGTTGTAAAGGAAGAAGAAAAAATTTTTTTTTTTTTTTACCGATGGATTTCCAGATTGATGTATTATTAATCACTTTTTTATTTTTAAATGTAGAAATAATTATTACGCACAAAAAAACCCCAAACATTTATTGCATTTTTTTTCCGTCAAACTCAACCTGTTAAATAGTAGGGTTAAGTTCAGGTTATCGCGAGTGTTTAAATCAGAAAGTGTGGATTTTTTTCTCCGTTTTTTTTAAAAAAAATATATATTTTTATTGACATTTTGAAACGATTTCGCTTTTATTCTGAAGGACGCATACCGGAAGTTGTATATGTGACGTGTTCCGGAACAGCCTGGCCCTCGAGCCTCCTCTCTTCACTACACCTCTGTCGTTGATTCAGAACTGTTCCGGTGTTGTGACGCAAACCGGTTCCTTCGCTAAATGATCTCGCACCGACTGTTCTGTTGATTTCAGCACCGAAAACTCGCGACACCGGAACTTACACCGACTAACGGAGACCACGGTAACGCTACTCATTTTGTTTAATATATTTAATGTCGTTACCAAGCTGACGGTTTTAGCTAGTGACGTAGGTTTGTAGTTTGTGACCGTTGTTCAGAAAGATTCAATCAAACTGCGGTTAGCTTGTTAGCTTGTAGCCTGTTAGCTTGTTAGCTGTTACACAAAGTAAATGAAACATAAGGTTTTAATTTGAGGATTTAATGTCCAGTTATTCCGGGAGCTCAGAGGAAACTCTCTACACGTGTTTATTTTGTGTGTGAACGTGTAACAATGAACAGTTCAGTGTGGAAACTGTCCGCAGGTCAAAGTTCACACAGCCTGATAGGTACAGTTATAAAGTGACTCGTTCACCTGAAATCACTTCACTACATGTTCATGTTAATTTGACATTTTCATATGATCATAGTCTCTTTTTTTTTTTTTGCAAAATTCAAGCAGAAATCAGTTCATCATCACATGATACTGAAATGAAACTACATTTTATGAAGACCAAAAATTGGTGTGAAGAGCGGGCCGTACTCACACAGCTTCTTTTACACAGGGTCATCCCTCATTACAAAATTCTAAGAAAATTCTTGTGATGTTTTCTTAGAATTTCCCCTTAAAGTTAAGACTACATGGTGAAGATGAAAGTTATTCACAGACCATCTCAGACCTTTAAAGAGCTCCTACAGTGACAACTGTCAGGAGCAGTTCGCAGGACTTTTAAGAGTTTCTGAATCAGAGGAGAAAATGGTGGAAACACAAAGAGATCTGAGAAATATTCTCCAGATGCTGAATGACACTGAGTAAATTAAATACTACAGATTAGTGCAGGATAATATGTGTGGCTGACGTCAATAGAGATACGCACACTTTTTCTGCTCAACAAAATAACACTAGAAATAAAATGATCACATCATGAAGTAAAACTGCAAAAACACATCAGAGCAGCAGTGATGAGTTGAGTCTGTCTCAACCTTCAGCAGCAGTGATCACACCAACACTGTCACTGTCTGCAGTTCATCTCATGTCCACTGGGTGTCCTCACACCTTACAGGCTCACAGAGGGGCGTGTCTCTGACAACCAATCACATCTGTTAAAGGAATGCATCACACCCAAGCAGCAACCTCCAGGGATGACGAGTGAAGCCAATGCAGAAGTGCCAAAAACTGTAGTTCGTTGAATGGCCACTTGAGGCAGGCTCCAAAAGCAAGTCAGTCCCCATAGACCCCCATGTTACAGCAGAAATAAACATGTTTACAGCCTGGTACAAAAAACGGTTTTGGTCTCTATAGCTAATTTCCCCTCTCATGACAAATGTACAGGGGGTGAATTTTTTTATAACTCATCCATTAAAATTTTATTAAGGCTTAATGTTACACACAATTAAGGGCATGGTCACTTTGAGTGACAGGTGGCTAACTAGCCGCTGGCTGTCTGCTAGGCGTCATCTCAGCTAATTCGTAAGTCATTGAACTTGACCTCTCAGCCGTGTTTGTGCCTTTTGGATATTTTGTTTCGTGAGGGAGCTGGCACCAAACGGGAGCAGCCAACACCACAGGGCTAGCCAAAGTAGTGTAGCTTGTTAGCCTAGCTTGTTAGCCTTAGCTAACTTAGCAGCTTCGAGTAAGGTGGGCGTGTTTAAGCAACCAGGCTTCATTTGGCCTGCCTCTTTGCCCAGTTTTGATTGGCCCGGGAGTTGGGCGGAGTCAGGCACTGCCAAGATGGCGACGGCCAGAGCCTACTACTTTGAGCTTCAAACCCACACCTCAGATACCAATGGGTGACGTCACTGTGACTGTGTCCATATTTTTATACAGTCTATGATCGCACCTAGCAACAGGGTTTTTGTTTTTGTTTTTACTTTGTATATATATTTTTAACTGTTGACATTCAGTTTGTATACAGAGTGGTGAGTAATGACCAAAAATTACAAATGAAATAATGAAACAAGCGAGCACAAACCTCAGTGACAGCGATGTGACAATGCAACACCAATAAATAAAATAAATAAATCAGACACAGCTAGGGACGTGTCACTTCAACTCGTTCATGATATTATTTTAATGTCATACGAAAATTCCAATCATGATACTCGCAATATAGCAAAGACATGGTCAGCAGTTGAAGCTACGTCACAAACTTCTTAACTTTTGACATCACAGCTGGGGACGACAAGGAGCCTGTTAGTCCTACATGATTTCACACTAAGTACCAAAACTTGTCGAATAGAAGCCGTCAGTAATGTTTGTTGGGTCTGTAATGATTTGGTACCGCCATCAATAATGCAAATGCTAAGGTTAGTGTTTGCTAGCTAGCTAACTCACTTCTAGCTACAGCAGCAGATTTTAATCAGCATCAATTTTGTGGTGTAAGTTTGGTTTATGTTTGGGTGGAAAAAGTGGTCAAATGTTCCGTTTAAAAAGAAGATGAAGAAGAAGAGGCAATTATAAATTTTAAAAAAGCCATCATCATCTCCAGTAAGTGCACAATGGCAGCGTGCGATTTGAGACAACACCAACCTGTTAAATTAGTGCACGACACAGGAAGTACGTAGCGTAATAATAGAAGTATGAGGTTTGAGACACAGTCTGTGTCTTAAGGCTTGGGGGGAGTCCAACATTTCTGCTGTGTCCTGAATGTTCGGTCATTCTGATTAATCAAAACCAAACACGCCCACTGAGGTCAATGTGTAGGAGGGGAGGAGGGACGAGGCCTGTGGATCATCTTGAGTAAATGAGTCACGATTTGTAGAAAGAGACGTGATGTTGAGTTTTTCAAATGGATTTTTTTGGTGTGTCATGTAGTTCCATTACCGGAGAGACACTGACATCTCTACGGTGATCTCTGCAACACTCAGCAACTTGCACCAAACTATCTGGATCAATAAACAGCTCTACAGGTGGGAGGAAAGGTAGTTCTGATTTTAGGGTGAACTGTCCCTTTAATCCTTGGATATATTTGATGTTTGGTTTCTGTAGCTGAAAGTTTGCAGGAGTCACAGTCGACTGAAAAACCTACAGAATAATAAAACGTATAATAAACACCATCTTTGTCTCCATCAGGACGTGAGCGATGCTGCAGCGGGTGGCGGTGGTCGGTGCTGGGGCGGCGGGACTCTGTGCAGCCAGACACATCCTGTCCCGCCTGAACAGCTTCGCCCCCCCGGTGGTGTTTGAGCTCTCTGACAGCGTGGGCGGCACCTGGTGTTACACTGACCGCGTTGGGACGTACAACAACGGCCGGCCGGTTCTCAGCAGTATGTACAGAGACCTGCGGTACGTCTGTGATGTCATCAAAGAGAACTCATTTTCCTCTGAATGAAATCCACATGTGGTCCAGAGTTTAATGGCTCCGCCTCCTCCCAACAGAACCAACCTGCCCAAAGAGGTGATGATGTTCCCTGACTTCCCCTTTGACCCCCAGCTGAACAGCTTTCTGTCTCATCAGGAGGTTCGGACGTACCTGGAGAGATACTGTCAGAGCCACAACATCCGGCCGCACATCAGGGTGAGTCGACCTCCAGCAGGTCACATGACTCACTGACATTTAACAGGAAGTACACTTATTATTTCTAACCAATCAGTGACAGAGACCAGACAGCAGTGAGGAACTAATTTAATTCACACCACCAAGAAAAACGCTGACATGTTGTCCTGTAAGGTCCCGATCACACAGGAAGTGTTTCAGCAGCTGGAGGCGACTTCTTCTAACAGTTTTTAATCAGAATGAAGCTTTTTGCTCGCTGTTTTTGTCCCTTATCTCTCTGTGCTTGAGGCATCTGGCATCCAACTGGTGGTACTCCCCATGATCCAGCCTCTTTTTTAGGGTCTCATGTACCCACACAGATCTCTGTTTATCTGCTGACAGCCTCTCACCCTCAACCAGAGCTACACACAGCATCCTCTGCCTCAACATGGCAGCAGCTACACACTGATTACTGCAGGATACATACAAATAAATTAATAAATAAACAGTGGATAGACTACACAGGAAGGTTAGGGTATGGAGGTGAGTATGTGGTTGCCTGGCAACAATAAAAAGGCACAGCAAGTGTTTTTTTTTTCACTAGTGGCATTCAGTTTTTTTAAAAAAAAAAGGCAGTGCAGCGCTCCTTGTGTTTTGCAACCTGCAAAACACTGTCTGTGTGATTGGGGCCTAAGACCAAGGCCAGCGGCTGGTGCAGCAACGTCTATTTTGCTTTGACGAGTCAAAATCACTTCGCATTTTCACATCACATATACGTACACTCAGTAAACTCTGGGCTTCACTGTCCGTCCATTTGTCCATGTTTTCCTCCATTTTTGTGCCTCCGCACTGGTGACAGTCGTGGCTGAAGGCATTATCTTACTATATAATGACAAACACTGTGTGTGTGTGTGTGTGTGTGTGTGTGTGTGTGTGTGTGTGTGTGTTCCAGGTTTTTCTCCTCACTGACTTGGTCAATCCATGGGAAATTTGGCACAGTGGTAGAGGGTCATGGGAGGATGCCAATGAAGCAATATTACATCAATTGGCCAAAGGGGGGCGCTATAGCAACCCATTGAAATGTCAAACTTTGAATGGACATATCTCATTTTCCGCCATTTTGAATGTTTTGAAAAACACTTCAAATGGATCTCTTCCTAGGAAGTTTGAGCGATCTGCATGAAACTGGGTGAACATAATCTAGGGACCAATATCTAAAGTTCCCTCTTGGCAAAAGTTGGAAAACTTACTAAAACTGAGCTTCTATAAGGCAATGAATATTGCGGAGGGCGTGGCTCATCACATAAAGGTGTATAACATCTCAAGGGTTTCACCCATCACCACGCAACTTTGTAGGCATATGACCACACATAATCTGAGGGGACCCCTCCATTATTGACCCCATCAAACAAAATGGGGGCGCTAGAGAGCTCATTTCTTATCTAGGCCTAACCGCCATATGGATTTTTACTAAACTTGGTAGATATGTAGAACAGGACGCCTCAAGGTGACTGGAGAAATTTAACTCTAATTGGCAACTGGGTGGCGCTATAACAACAGAAAAATGCTTCAAAATGGCTAAAATGCGACCGATCGCTGTGGCTCCCCCTGTGGACCAATGTTGGTGTTTCTAATGTTTGGTATGACTAAGTCATGGTATGGTATGCTGTACTCAATGGGTATGGACTAGTGTTTTCAGGTTATACAGACATCCTTCCATCACATTGTTTCAAATTTGGCACAAACGTCCACTTGGACTCAGTTACTAACTGATAAGATTTTGGTGGTCAGAGGTCAGTGTGACCTAGAAAAGGTTGGTGTGTAAATTCCATATATAATTAACATTCATGCAGTTCTGTTTGTGTAACACAATGCGAATGGTCATGAAAATTTAAGAAAGAAAACTTGAAAAGCCGTGAAAATGTTATGAACATTTGTCCATG
Source organism: Epinephelus lanceolatus (assembly GCF_041903045.1). Taxonomy (NCBI): domain Eukaryota; kingdom Metazoa; phylum Chordata; class Actinopteri; order Perciformes; family Serranidae; genus Epinephelus; species Epinephelus lanceolatus. Next base: position 43,241,435 of record NC_135744.1, on the reverse strand, counting down.
AAAATATGTGGGAAGCCTGTCAAAACCTGACTGAAGGAAAATGTTCTTAAAGTATTGACAGTGCAGTAAGAGGTACAGTATTTCCCTCTGACATGTCGAAGAGACGAAATATGAAGTAACATAAAATGGAAAAACTCAAGTACCTTGAATTTGTACTTGAATAAATGTTTTCATGTTTATGTTTGTTCCACCTCACCGCTGGTGATGTGACAGTTCACACTCTGTTCTGATGTTTTACAGAGCAAAAGATTATCTGGTTGATTATGAAAACAAAGCTTTAGTTTCATTCTTGTTCCTCTCTCTGACTCTTATCTCTCTGTGTCAGTTCAACACTGTGGTGGAGAGTGTGAAGCCTGTTGTCGAGACGACGGAGGGCGAGGAGGCGAGGACAACATGGGAAGTGACATCATCAGATTCATCAGGTGGTCACAAAACAGAAACCTTTGACTCGGTCTTCGTCTGCTCGGGGTGAGATGTGTTCATATCAAGATGAAGAACAGTTTATTCATTCTGCAGCTGAGCTTTTGTTCTGACTATTATTGAACTATCCGTCCACTATTGAGGAGACAGACTGCTCTAATGTAGCCACTGTGTTCATACCGTCAGTGTCCGTCCACTAACAGTGTTTGTTTTTGTCACTGACAGGCTCAGATTGTTGTTCTGAGTGACAACATTATAAAAGGATCCCTACAGAGATAGAGCTTTGTGTTAAAGAGTAAGATCCTTTTTGTTTAACCAGAAACAGCTCTGAAATCACCGTCACCAAACCCACCAGACTGCATTTTATCATCATTAAACACGCTTCAGTCAAAGTCAGCAGAAACAAAATCAAACTCACAGAAACTTCCTTCGTCTTTCCACTGTTCAAATCACCAGCTCTGGTTTGTTGGGTTCCCGCAGATCTTTAAAAAGTCTAAAAAGGCGATTCATTCATTAATCTTAAAGAAAAATGCATTAAATGTCATTAAAATGTCTTAAATGAATCTTTCAAAAGTCTTAAAAATAGTAAGACATGGAAATTATTATTTTCTGACACTGCATTGTAAAAGAAGAACTTTTTACTTTGAACTTTTTAATTTGACAGAAAAGGTCGTGTTTCATGTCACAATAAACATTTTGGGCAATTTAATATCAGTGCATGTTTTTTTCCCTCAGTTTTAGTCATTGTAAAATTAAATTACCTAAATGTCTTAGACCCTGGGTTTGGTTGAAATTAACCTTTAATTCACCAGTTAGATGTGACAACATGCTGCCTCTATACACACTAACATGACTGTTTATTTAAATGCAGTCTGGTGGGTTTGGTGACGGTGATTTCAGAGCTGTTTCTGGTTAAACAAAAAGGATCTTACTCTTTAACACAAAGCTCTATCTCTGTAGGGATCCTTTCATAATGTTGTCAAACACTTAGAACAACAATCTGAGCCTGTCAGTGACAAAAACAAACACTGTTAGTGGACGGACACCGACAGTGTGAACAGAGTGGTGACATCACAGCCTGTTTCACTGCTGCAGCTCTTTGTCTCAATACCAGACACATTTTTAAAAAACCGTTCCCATTAGTCACGTAGATACAAAAATATGGCAAAAAAGGCTCCATGTTGAAAAACAGTAACTCTTTAAAGTTTGGTTCAACAAATATTTTGAAGTCATTTCCTGTTGCTGCCACTGGGTGTCACCAGAACGCTGCATTAACCGGTTTAAATGTTTGTTTGGATGATGTGATGTTTGTGTTGTGTTGTTTTTCAGGCACTACTCCGACCCTCACATCCCTCACATACCAGGGGTCCAGAACTTTAAAGGTGCACGCAACATTAATGTTTTTATGAAACTGTCAGCCCCAACATGAACAATGAGCTGACTGAAGTTTGTGTGTTTCTACACTTTAATAAACAAAAGAAATCAGAGTTGGAGCTGTTGGAAGGTGGAGTTTCTTCTCTTCTGATGGAGCAAGGCTAACAGTTTCCCCCTGCTCCCAGTCTTTGTGCTAAGATAGACTAGCAATTTCCCCCCGGTCCTAGACTTCATGCTAACTAGGCTAACAATTTCTCCCTGCACCCAGTCTTTGTGCTAAGATAGGCTAACTGTTTCCCCTGCTCCCAGTCTTTGAGCTAATCTAGGCTAACTGTTTCCCCCTGCTCCCAGTCTTTGTGCTAATCTAGGCTAACAATTTCCCCTGCTCCCAGTCTTTGTGCTAAGCTAAGCGAAGCTAACCACACTGTCTTTCCTGTCTCTGTGTGAAGGGAAGGTGCTCCACAGCCATGCATACAGGAGTGCAGAGCCGTTCGCGGGTCAGTCGGTGGTCGTTCTCGGAGCCAGAGCTTCAGGTTTGGATATTTCCATTGAACTGGCCAAAGTTGGTGCTCAGGTAACAAAAACCTCCACTGACGTGTGTCACTAAAATGTAGCCACAGTGACACGATGTATAAAGAAAGTTGTCAGTCTGTTTCTGAGTCTCTCTGTCTCTCTGTCCAGGTGACTCTGAGTCATGGCCGTCCTCGTCTCACCTGGCCTCTACCTGCTGAGATTCAACAGTCCAGTTCAGTGGTGGCGGTCGAAGAGGACGGCAGCCTCCGTTTCCAGGTCACTGAAGTCTCCCAGCGCCGATCTGCTCTCATTCTGACTCCGTCTGGTGTCTGTTTGTTCAGAGATATCTGTATTAGAGGTGTTACAGTACACTGGAGTCACAGCTTGGTCCTTACCACAGGACAGGACGTATACTTCAGTTAAACAAATGAACCCTAAGCTAAGGCGATGTTACAGCTTACATCATTCACTGTTTAATGTATCTTAGAACAATGCATACTGCAGCCACCAGGTGGATGTAAATATAAGCCTGAAAATGATTTCATGCTGCAACTGTAGGGCACAAAATGAATATTATGTAGACTCTTTGTTTACATCAAAGTCTAGCAAACACAAAAGTCTTTGTTGAGCGTCAAACGGTGGCGACGGTTTTCGATAAAAATGAAGGTTATCTGTTTTTCAACAGTTTCTCAGCGGTGTCCACTGTTTTAGGATTTATACTTGTGCGTCAGTTCTGTGCAGAGCCTACGCTGTTGTGAGCATTTACACTTCTGCGGTGGTGTGTCTGTGTCGCTCTGCAGTTACACCTCCAAAACACTAGTCGGCGGCAGGGTTTCTGTGAAGTGCTGTAAAGTTTATTTGATTCAAAACACACACTGAACACACATCAAACACACATTAAACACACAGTAAACATGGCTTAATAGAGACAGTTTCAAACACAAATCAGCTTCACTATAACTCGCAGCATTCACAGACAAACACTTGTCTTTATCTGGACACATTTTCCCACAAATACAACATGCTAACGTTATTAGCACAAGCCTATGGCATTTTACACTGTATAAATTAGCCTAGTAGCCAGCGTATTTTTCCTCTACTCATATGAAGCCATGAAAAACAGCAACATTTAACAAAGGTAACGTTACAAAATTCGGCTCCGTTACAACTCACAAGGTTCACTGACAAAACAACTGTCTTATACTAAACACGTTTTCCAAACAAATACAACATGCTAACATTATTAGCACAAGCCTATGGCAGTTTCCATTGTATACATTAGCCTAGCGGCTAGCAGCAATTTCCTCTGCTCATATGAAGCCAGGATAAATCACGCACAAGACTTAAAATGCTATTTTTGTGGAGGCTTTATTGTCTTCACAATTTATTGTTTCATATCTGTGAAATTAAAGTAAATCAAAGCTTTGTTTCCACTGAGGGAAATGGTTTCAGCTTACAGAGACAGACAGGAGGTCTGCATCACTGTGATGCGTAGTTACATTTCTGGGGAGGTGCACATCAGGCTACGGTGTAGGTACAATGTCCAAATTGGTATATATACTGTAGTTCAATGTAGCCAACCCCGAGCAGTTAAATATGCCTTCATCAGCCCTGATACAAACCTTTGAGATCAGGTCAGGACATCTGTAATCTAATCTAATTTATTTGATTGGATATCTTACATGTATTTTCTGCACACGGCTTATGACATCCTCAATGCTAGAAAGTTGCATCACTTTCCTTTAAATCTCTCGTATGAACCTGTCTGTGTTTACCAATAAAATTCACTTATGTTTAAACCACCTGTTTCAGGACGGCTCTGTGGGCACTGCTGATGTCCTGATGTTCTGCACCGGCTACAACTTCAGCTATCCATTCTTGGATGCCTCTCAGCTGGGTCTAGACATCCAGGACCACGTGATGTCTCCCCTGTACCGCTACTTGCTGCCCCCAGCCTTCCCCTCGCTCTTCTTCATCGGCATCTGCAAGGTCATCTGCCCCTTCCCCAACTTCAACTGCCAGGTGAGACGACATGTAGACAGGACTGGAAAAACGCTACAAAGATAATTAAAAAATAACTCATCACAAGTGCTGTGTGACGATGTTTTCTAAAGGGATTTACAACAGTGTGATGGCAGATGTGTGTGAGAAGGTTGTTTTTGTCTATAATTCGATTAGAAAACTGATGGGATCCAACAGAGGAGCTTAGCTGTGGTCATTATTAAATCCAGTCTTATCTCTTCAGGTCCAGTTCGCTCTATCCGTGCTGGACGGCTCCGTCACTTTACCGTCTGCAGCCCAGATGGAGGAGGAGGTCCGACAAGAGCAGCGGGAAAAAGAGGAGCACGGAGTCCTGCAGCGCCACCTGGTGATCATGGACCAGGATCAGTGGGAGTACTGCAACATGTTGGCTCGCACCGCCGGCTTCCCGCTGCTGCCGCCCGTCGTACGCAGGCTGTATGAGGAGGTGGGGCGACAGCGACAAGTTCACCCTGAAAACTACCGGAGGATCAACTACAGGCTGATCAATGATGTCGAATGGGAGGTGATCGATTGATTAATGGAGGAGGTGGAGCAGGTGGACAAAATCACTATGACTCAACAAAGGGTTATAAACAATCAGGAAACAAAGTCCAGCAAACATGCTGAGACTGTCAGAGGTGTTGATTCACCTCAACGCTCGTTTTGTCGCTGAACGTTAAACAAATCTGTCTTTTATTCGTTCTGCTTAACACCAGCACTCCAGATTGAATCATGCACCATCTTGAATTGTGAACGAATATCACATGAAGTTGTGTTTTTGCAGAAAGATTCAGAGTGTGTCTCAAATCGCATACTTCTGTTAGTACACTTCAATATAGTACAATGCGTACACTATGTACTTCTTGCGTGGTGCACTAATTTCAACAGTGAGGTGGTGGTAGTGTTGTCTCAAACTGTGTACTGTCATTTTGCACTTACAGGAAGTGACAATAGCTTTTTTTTTTTTTTACCGCCTCTTCTTTGTCTTTCCTTTAAATCGCCAACATTCGCCCGCTATCTCCTGTCACACAAAAATCAAACTTACGCTACAACATCAGTGCTGATAAAAATGAGCTAGGAGCAAGTTAGCTAGCTAGAGAATGCTAACGTTAGCTACCAAACTAACGTTAGCACTCACGCTATTGTTCACAGTACCAAATCATCACAGACTTAGGCGATTTGAGACACAACGTCAGGCTCCCGAGAGGATGAATCCTACAAACTTTGGTGATCCTCTGACTTTTCATCTAGCGCCATCATCAGGTCAACATGTTGATGTGTTCAGTACCTGCAGAACTAATGATATTAACATCAGCCTTAACTGTATTTACTGATAATCAGCTAATGTTAGCATGCTAACATATCAAACTAAAATGGTAAATATTACACATGCTAAATATTAGCATTTTAGTGTTGTCATCACGGGCGTATTAGCATGCTAATATTTCCATTTACAGCAAAAGTGCCCCATTACTAATCTCCCAGCTCTGTGGACAGCTGCACTCTGTGTTTACTGCTGGTCAACGTGCTAACTGTCTGTAAGGGTTAATATTGCTTTTAAAAGTCTGACAGACAGAAGGATAGCTGTGGTAACATGTGGAAACATAGCACCTACTGCCCACACTCCGGTCTCCACTGGTTTGCTAATGTTAGCCTTGGCTGCTCTGCACTGCGTACCAGCCAGGTCGGGTGGGAACTAGCTAGTGGTGGCAATCCTTTGCGAATACTTTTGGTAACACTGTCTCGATGAAGGGAGGATGTTGCTGTGGAAAACCGCACCCACCCTCCCGTCTCCCCCCAGGTTGCCCCGGTGAGTAAGTTTGACCCATAAACCCCCTTTAGCATTGTTAACTATGTTAGCACTATTAGTCTTGCTGACACTGCTAACTAGGGGTGGGAATCACCAGAGGACATGCTGTTATATTATTGCAATATGCTGAGTATTGCGATGCAATATATTGTGATATATCCAAAATAAGTCCAGATGTTTGATTTTAACGCTAACGGCACATTTCTGATTTCATTCTCCAGTGCCTCCATCTTTGTTTTGATGAACTTCCTGCCAAATACTGCTGACTGAGACCTCTGCTAACCTCATCAGGAAAAAAACATCAGCACCATCTAGTGGACCGAAAGAGCAACTGAATTTATTATTCTGGTACCAAAAGTTTTATTAAAATGTGTCTTTGCAAAAATTTATTTAGATAACTGGTAGTGACATTAGCTAGTCACTTAGTGTCGGACCAACATTTCAAGAGCTTATCTAACGTTAGGGCGCCATAGCTCTTTTTTACATTCGGTACTTGAAAGAGCTGCAAAAACTATTAATGTGACTGACGTACACCTTCTGGTGAAAGCGAGCAGTATAGGTCCATAGAGCTGACCATCCTCTTCATAAACTTGACAGTGATTTTCTTCATTTCAGTAGCTTGCTAGGCTAGCTGACTGGCTAACCTCGCTGTCACAATGATCAAAAACGACGTTTACAAAAACAATCAGCAAATGCTGTTAACAATATGTACAAAGCTAACTGCAAAGTAAAGTTACTAAGTTAACTTTGCACAGTTAGCTTTATACATATTGTTAATAGTATTTAATGTTTGTTTTGTATATACGTTAGTGGTTTTGATCAGTTCAAGGTGACTAGCTAGCATTAGTCACTCAGTGTAGCACCAACCTTAGCCTTATTTTAAGAGCTAACGTTCGGTCGCTATGGTAGGGTGACCATATTTTGATTTCCAAAAAATGAGGACACTCGGCCCGGCCACGACATAGCCTACTTAAATGATACTCGCAGTTTACTCAAAGATGCCTTATAATTTTAATATATTTAAAGTTTATATGTATGGATAGAAAATTCAGTTATATTACAAAATAATATCTCTCAAAGACAGAAATTCAGATAGGCCCCAATAGATAGGGGACACATACACACAGAGTGTGGCTACCTGATTCGAGTCCAATGGCACCGACGGTAGGCCTACCCGACGGGTTGTTCGGGTTTGGTCAAAAATGTATAAATTGTATTCGGGCTCGGGTCGGATTCGGTCAGCTTTCAGTGAAAATTTAGTGTAAAAATAAATAAAATCCTATTGTCTGTCCTGTTTATTGCTTGGGCACTGTCATTTATGTGACAACACCTGAACAGATCACACACGCACACATTGGCTGTTTGTTTCTACCTCCCCCCTCGCTGGAAGCCTCGGACCTCCCGCCGCCCGCTCCCGTCTCAAACACGGAGGTCTCCCTCTCCGTGGAGCACCCACGGCACACGCCCAGCCTGTTAAATAGCTTGTAACCATAACAACTGTGTGACACAAACTCAGTGCTTTAGTCATTAAATAATGTCGGGCTTGGTTTGGTTTCGGACATAACAAAACATAATGACTGTCTGGTTCAGACAGAAATATGTGGCCGTGCTGCACTCTAACACACACACACACACACACACACACACACACAAGGAAAACCGGACATCATCAATTTATAAACACCCCCCAGACAGGACGTGAAAAGTGGACTTGTCTGGGCAAAAGAGGACGTTTGGTCAGCCTACGCTATGGCTCTTATCTACACTCTGTGCTTTGAAGAGCTACAAAAAATACTCAAGTGACTGACGTGTATCGTCTTGTAACAGCGAGCAGTAAAGCTCCATACAGCTGACCGTCCTCTTCATGAACTTGACGGTGCTTTTCCTCTTTTTTGTAGCTAGCTAGGCTAGCTGACTATTTAAAGGTTAATATCAAACAGGAAAAAATGCAAAAATAAACTACTAAAAATATTAAACTAAAAACATACTAAACTAAGACGGTGAACATTGTAAACATTATTCCTGTCAAACACCAGCATGTTAGCATAATAGAGCTGCTAGCATGTTGACTCTTAGTGATGTTTAGACTCAGTTTGTCTCGTTTTAGGTCATAAGAATATTTCTAAAAAGGTTTAAGGTATTTCTGTGTCAGAGGGCAAATATTGCCTTTGAATTATTTATTTGAGAAAAGTGAAATTATGAATAAATGTAGAAATATAAATGAAGAAACTGTTTCAGTGTTCGATCAAACAACGATATCCTCTGCAGAAAATGTTTAAAGTGCAGGTGGAGGGTTCGGACTGATGACACAGATGTTAGTCGGTGTCAGAATTAATTCCCAGATGAGTGTGAGTTGTGATGTGCGGTTTCCTTCAGTGTTTCAGTTCAACAGTCTGAGCAGCAGATGTGTGATTAATCATTCCTGAGAGCGAGCGGATCCACACGTTAACCATGAACGAGGCCGGGGATACAGAGAGCTGATGTCAACAACAGACTTTAATCCACATATTTTGCCACAAAACGTCAAAATACACACAAAAAAGAAGTGTGACGTCACAGACTGACCTGAGCTCAAAAACAACAACAACAACAACAACAACAACAACAACAACACATGAAGCAGTGAACGTCCGTCATGCAGAGTGTCCTCTGTGGAGGAAATACATTCAGACAGTAACATGGCTGCCGCTCAGTGATTTACATGACATTTAAATGTATTGATTACATGTTCCAGGACTGACTGACTGAAGGTTTGTCTTTACTAACACGAGGAGGAAAAAGTCTTAGTCAGCAGCCCGTTAATGCTCCACAGAGCAGCGTCAGATCTTCCGTCACAGGGTCAAAGGTCAGCTCCGTAATGGCAAGAGGAGGTCATGTTCACAAGTTAAAATGGGTGTCACTGCCCTTTAAACCCCTCAGGTGGCAATAATGTCATGTGGGCAGAAGTGAGTTTCATTTAATGTTTTCTACTGAATCTTTTAAATTCGTGCCTTCAACAATATGCAGTTCCACCCCCTGTCCTCTGTGGGAGGCAGAATAAAGGTGATGAGGTAATGTGCATTGAATTTATCTGCTGAGTGTGTCAAACTCTCTTTAGTTGAAGCTTCTAAAATGATTTTCTGTTTTGTATCAGTGAACTGAACGTTTGTGGTTTGGACCTCTGGTCAGACAAAATGAAACATCTGAAGACGTCACCTTGGACTCTACTAGTGGACGTCCACTAGTTTTTGGCATTTTGGTTTATATAGAACATTAAGAATATCATTTTATAAATCAAAAGATTAATTGATAATTAAAATATTCTTTTATTTTTTCCCTAAAATAAAACACAAGAAACATTCAGCATGTCCCAGATCCATACTGTCGTACATCAGTGTTGTGCATGAACGTACTCATGTGTTGGGTGAGTGGTGAATTGAATGTTTTCATTTGCAACTAATGAGCATAATGTGAGCGACCAATGGTGGGAAGAGTTAATGACACTATAATGGCACCCGGCACACCAGTGTTGTGTTGAAGACATCTTCACTGTCAAGATGTTTCCCCATCCTACATCTGAACCAAACCTTTACCTTTACCTACAACCACGGAGGGGGGCGCTACGCATTTTAACGGCAAGCAAACACCATTCAATGGGGGAACAAACTTTGACACGGCTAGTGAAACCAGCAATTCAGACAGCACAGCTGCTGAAGCACTTCATATGAATATTTGAAGGAGATTTAGAAACAAATCAGTTATAGATTGTAACAGAAAAATATCTCACATCTTTAAACAAACTGTGCTGGCTGGGTCTGAAAATCAGGTCAGAGCGTCAGTGACAAATGATGAATTAATATGAATTTAATAAATTAATCTATGTGAACTGAACTGAATTAGCTGTTGTGGATTTGGACAACACTGCAGTATATTCTAATTCTGTACAGAATACTTTCTAGTTTTAACAGTTATACAAAAAAACATATAGACCCTTTACTGTTAGTGAACAGTGTGATGTTTGTTGGTGGGCGGGGCTTAGCTGGAGGCAAAACAGTTCTCCACAGACATTAGCTAGCGCTAGCTAACAAGTTGTGTGGTCTTGTTTTAGACGATGGAGGAAGATGATGTGAGTGGTGCGTTCAGAAACACTCATTGTGAGTGTGGGAGCGCACTCTGACACAAACTGGAGCGTTGATAAACTGGGAGCGCTGTCTGAATGTAGTGTTGGGTTATCCAGAGCAGCGCACTCTCAGAGTGGCAGAGCGCACTCTGGACACTCTGTCTGTGGAGACGGAGCAGCAGAGCGCCGAGCGGAGTGAATGTGTGATTAACTTAACCGTTGGTTCATTCATGTAGAAATATAACGCTGCGTTTCTTCCACCAACAGGGCTCTCATTTTAGTGTAGAGCGTCAGACTGAATTTACCAACGCACCATGTCAGGTCACTCACTCTCCGGGACCGCCAGTGTTACTGGAATAAGTAAACACTGACCAACGGGACCAGACTGGCCGACCCGTATGCTCTCACTCAGTGGATGGATGATGTCACAGGAAGCCAATCTTACAAAGGAGGACCACACTTGTTTGTTTTGCTATGGAAGCTAACGTTAGCTAATGTGCTAAAAAGTTAGCGTTCCAGAGAAATCCAATATTCCTCTTAATCCCTCCCCAGTTTCTGATGAGGTGGACATGATAACCCTTAATACACATAACCTTATTCCAGAGGTCCATTCATCCCTCTGAAAACCTTTGTGATCTCTGATGTGTTTGCAAAACTCCTCCTTCCGTTTTTTCAGAGTACCATCTGTAATTTGTCTCAAGTGCGTTAAAACAAAATTGAGCTTTTGCGGCAGATTTTGGACAGGCCGTACACACTGAGCCAGATTAGTGAATGTAATACAGCTCTATTTATTTTTATTTTTTAATATTTATTCTGTTTTTCTATGTGAAAAGTTTTACTCTGTGTTTAGCTAGCTAACATTGATATCATGCTAGCTGTGTAACATAGAGAGTTTATTTATAGTGACGTCTTTTAACAAAATATTTCATAAAACTAGTGACAAACCTGAAAGTTATTCTTCACAATATATTATTAATCCTGTTTGTGTCTCTGTACTGTTCCATGTGCCTTTTCTACAAGACTGGACACTCAAAATCCACTTTTTACTTTGCTGTTTTTATCCTTCTGTAAAGAGATGCATTTTGTGCATACTTACACTCATTGCAATATATGGAAATACAGACACAGCTGCTAAATGTCTCTAAGATTGTTGTCAAGAATCATGGAAAAACGTCTTAGTATAGCATGTCTTTATTTTTTTGAATGCATTGTGAGACATCAGTGTCCACAGACGGGACACTCATCGACTGTAATTTTTTTTTTTGCATGGTGTCCAAAGTATACTTAATTTATCCATGTTTTATATGTATTATGTGCTTAGAACCTGCTTAGAATGAGTGCAGTATGGATCTGGGACATGGTGTACATCTAACAGCCAAAACCACAAGAATATCCACATATCTAAAAAATTTAAAATAAAACTATGGTTCATACCGAGTGCAGATGAAAGTGATCATAACTAATTTAAGGAAATTAATTCAATCAAGGGCACAATTTAGTATTCTGAATTAAATCAAGAAAACAAAAACTGAGTTATTGAGTTATTTAGTGATTTGACGACATGATTTGTAATGTGAGGGCAGTTAATTAAGTAAAGTTTGTCCCCTCTATCAGGCTCAAATGTCACTTTTAAATATCTGGAGATGCCTGGGTTTGATAAATAGTTTAAGGATTGCAAAAAAAAAGTTCGACATGTAAGTTATCAGATGTAAGTGGGTCGATGAGGAGGCTGTAATCTTCCTCACATTAACATGTGAAACTAACAGAAATGTCATATTTCCATCATGTTTTCTTCCACATGAATTTCCATCGTTTGAGCTCCCCTTCTTCTTCTTCTGCAGTGGTTTAATGGCACCGACTGGAAAATTGCTCCACCAGCTGTTTATCTCCATCAGCCAGTGAGTGGATGGAAACCAGCAGTGTGTCTCAGATCACATACTTCTGTAATAAACACTTAATATTCTGAGTGCACCAGTGCGCTCAGTGTGTTCACACTGCATAGTACAGGAAAATACAGTGTACTACTGACGCACTCAACACGGTCCAAAAGTTGAGCGTGGAATGACGGACACTTCTCACCCTCAACAGTCGCCAACTATGTGACGTAGTTGAAGCTATACATGTTTTAGATGTTTTTCGTGTTTAAGTACCAAAACTGTTGTCGAAAAGAAGCCGTCAGTAATGTTTGTTGGGTCTGTAATGGTTTGGTACCACCAACAACCATGCAAGTGCTAATGTTAGCATTCACCAGAGCTAACTGCATTTTAATCAGCACTGACGATGTGACGTGAGTTTGGTTTAGGTGTGGGCGGAGATAGCGGTCAAATGTTGGTGGTAATACTCCACTGTTTAAAAAGAAGACGACAAAGCAGGAGAGGCGGTTAAATTTTTATCTTTTTATTTAAAAAAAAAAAAAAGAAGCCATCGTCACTTCCAGTTAGAGCAAAATGGCAGTGGGTGATTTCAGACAACACCGCCATGTTGAAATTAGTGCACCACGCAAGCAGTGCATAGTGTATATATTGCACTACACTGAAGTGTACTAACAAAAGTATGTGATTTGAGACACGCTCCAGGATTCATTTCCATTTTCTTTTGCTGATTATCTGAAAATTTGTTTAAAATTTGCTCTAAATTTAGATGGAAACTTGAGAAGTATTCAAACCCAGGTATTGCATTTTCGAACACTAGTATCAGAAAATTCCAAACAATACCGAGCGCTACTGAACAGTTCTCTGTTTAACTGCTACACACGCTGTTTGAAGTCTTTTATAGAGAAACCAGCACTGACACTGTCTAGAAGATGACCCGTGAAGACTTGGACTCGTTTTCCATGTGGACCACCCTTTCGATCTTCTCAGCCGCTTCCTGGTCTTCCTCTCCAATGCCCTCTTTTTTCAGAATCTTCAGCGGCCACCAGAGGGAGCCGCTCCGGTGGTCTCGGCGGACGGTGTGTTCTGCCGGCCAGCAGCATGGAGCACCCTTGTCCCCTGTCAGGAAGTAGAGGAGGGCATTGAGCCAGGCGTTGCAGGAGGCCAGCGGCCGGGTGACCTTGTAGCAGATGGACACGGTCTTCATGACTTCGCAGCCACCGAGCTGTCCCCGCCGCATGAGCAGGAACAAAGTCCGCGTCACGTGAAAGGGCAAGAAGCAGAGCGCAAACAGCAATGTGATGGTTACAATTGTTTTAATGGATTTCCGTCGCCGCCGGATGTAGTGTGAGTACTGCGATCCAGAGATGGAGACCGAGGTTCTCTCCCGCTCTCTAACTCCTTCTGACACCCCGTCTCCTACTGGACCGTCCTCCCCACCCTCTATTGAACTGGGAGGAGAGCGCAGGGTCTGAAATATCGTCCTGACCACCTGAGAGTAGCACCAGGCGATGATGACGAAGGGCACAAAGAAGCCCAGCAGATGAAGAACGATGCCGTACGGGACATAGTCAGCAAACTCCTTATCGATGGCGTCATCCCAGCAGTTCAAGTATCCCCCCTCGTCCTGAGGTCCAGTGCTGTTCCCGCCTTCCCTCTCCCCTTCAGGTCCCACAATGCCGCCAACTCCTCGTGTGAGGTATCCTGTCTGGGCGAACCTAAAGATGGGGCAGGTGAGGATGAAGACCACCACCCACACCAATGCACAGGTGCCCTTCACCACCCGCTTGCTCTCAAGGGTGATGGTCCTCATCGGATGGCAGATCCCCAGGTACCTGTGGACGGACAGCCACAGGTGAGTCTGAATCCGTAGTTTTAATCTCATTCTAGGTACAATTTTAAAAAGTCTTAACACCTGAGGACATAAACAGACTCAGCTGAGGGTTTTTTAAATTATTTTGAACTCAGAAAAGTCTAACACATGGACGACTACAAACCACAAAAACATCAACATGACTGAGTTTGTAGAAAGGTCTGTAACTTCAACCCGTCTCTCTTGTCTCAGAGGTCAAACCCATAAGCTAACTTGGCCCTTTTCCAAACATTTACCGGCTCAAAGGTCAGGAGAATCTGCTAGCTTGCTACATTAGCCTCGGTAGCATGTTGCTTTCCCATAAGCAAGTCAAAGTTCAAATGCCAAACGTGAGGAGCTATCAAAAATTAACGATACAAGGAAAAGATATGAGTAGCCATTCTCAGAGACACTGTGGTGACCTCAGAAGTTCTGGGGTCAGAAGATCCTCATCTAGTGGTAGGTACATTAGTTACAGGCCATTTGGGGTTCAACCTTATTGTTTTTTCACTTGCCCGGGTCAAATGTCTACTTGCCTTAAGTACATTTTTATTTGCCCCCACAAAACAATATTTCATTTATTGGTGGTTATCAAACAACAACAAAGACATTCATGTTTAATCTTTAAGTAAATGAATCTGAAAAAGAAACAGTAGGCCTTTTCACTGAGGTCGGAGGGCAAATATAACCTTACTGTTGAGGTGACAGGAAGTAAACAGACACTAAGTTTGGAAAACTGATAAACGTCACACTGCAGGAAGACGATATTTTTCACAGAACTAGCTTTGTACATATTGTATTTACCGTTAATGTTTGTGTGTAGTGTTACTGATAAATTTCATAATCATATCAGTCCTTAAATAGCGAGGTTGACCAGTCAGCTAGCCTAGCTAGTTACTAAGATGAGGGAAAGCACCGAGTTTATGAAGATGACCGTTAGCTCTACAGAGCTTTACTGCTCGCTGTTACAAGACGGTGTTTGTCAGTAATTTTTTTTGCAGCTCTTCAAAGTTCCAAGTGAAGAAAACAGCCATAGCAACCTAACGTTAGCTCTTAAATTAAGGCTAATGTTAGTGCTACGCTGAGTGACTAACGTTAGTTAGTAACATTTTAAGACACCGAGGTGATTAAGAAACTGATCAAAACTATTAAAACAAACCTTAAAACATTTCGCAGTTAGCCTTGTCCATATTCTCAACAGTATTTAACGTTTGTTTTGTATATATAATGGTTTTAATCAGTTTAATAATCACCTCGATGTCTTGAAAGGTAACTAGCTACTGTTAGTCACTCAGCGTAGCACGCACATTAGCCTTATTAACGTTAGGTTGCTGTGGCCCTTTTTTACACTCTGTGCTTTGAAGAGCTGCAAAAAATATTAAAGTGACTGATGAACACCATCTTGTAACAGCGAGCAGTAAAGCTCTGTGGAGCTGACCGTCCTCTTCATAAACTTAGCGGTGCATTTCCTCATTTAAGTAGCTAGCTAGGCTAGCTGACTGGCTAACCTCACTATTAAAATGATCATAAATGCTTCATACAAAAACTGTTGGTAAATACTATTTACAATCAAAGCTAAGTCTGAAAAGTTAAGTTAGTAACTTCAGGATGAAAAAGCAGTTTTATCATTAAGGTCGTTGCTAACGTTACTGTAGAGCTAACAGGAAGTTAACAGGTGCAGTTCGTAAGTTGAGTATATGTCACACTACACTGTGTGAGAGTTGTTAGGTTTTGGTGATGTCTAAGCACCTGAACTCTCTGCTTTGTGCAAACGAGGTGACATTTTAGCCAAATGGAACGTTCAGAAAACCCCTACTTAGAGGTGAAAGCAGTGTTGTCATCAGAAGAACCAGCTAACAGCATCTGTGGTAACTGGTTTCTGGGCCGTCTTACCTGTGCACAGAGATGCAGGTGAGGAAGAAGATGGAGCAATAGAGGTTGAAGTAAAAGAGGAAGCGAACGAGGCGGCACATGAAGTCCCCGAACACCCAGCGGTCCCTCAGCACGTAGCTCGCCACCAGGAAGGGCAGCGACAGGCCGTACATCAGATCAGTGGTGGCTAGGTTCACCATGTAGATCAGCGAGGTGTTCCAGCGTCGCCCACCGCCACTGCTACCACCGCCTCCGCAGCAGCCGCTCTGATGGCGGCAAGAGCGCAGCAGCACCACTGAGTTGAGGGTGAGGCTGAAGAGGAAGGTCAGGGAGTAGCAGACGGGCAGGAAGACGTACTTGTAGGATTCATCAATGCTGCAGGACGACTGAGGGAGGGATGAGGTGCCGGAAGTGTTGCTCGCCGCCACCAAACCGATGTCTGGAGTGACGTTGGAGACTTGGCTCAGTCCCATGATGAACCCCTGAAGGTTATTTTTGGCAGAGCTGGATCAGTTCAGGTTCCTCTGGCGTCATCTCAGCTCCTTCACCGGTTTCAAGTCTTCTCACTCCCTGAGGTTTACTTCATTTGTCCTTCCTCTGATCGATTGATCCGTCTCTTGATCCGTCTAACCTCTGTCTGCGTACGGCAGGGTCTGACCCATGTCTCCGGTATGTGGAAGGAGTTTCTGTGACAAAGAGGGGAAAGAAAACACACAGTCATTAGTTTGGAAAAGCTCGTTCACAATGTACCGCCGGCGTTTTGCTGATGTAGACTTTGTTTCACTCAATTAGCCCCTCAATCATTAACGAAGCGTTCCGGAAACCTTTTTATTCATGTCGCCTCTCTGTGCCGCAGGTTGGTGGTCTCCTCTGGCTGTTGAAGCGTTTGGTTCAGGGTTTAAATTCAAGCCCATGTTTTGGAAGGACAGGGTCAAATATATTCATGGCTTTAACAAGTGGCCTGAACAGAACCGTGACTCCGACACAGTGTCAGTGAACGTATCATACATACTATTAATGTCACAAACTTATATTAATGAACCTCCAACTGGAACTGCTGGACGCTGTGATTACTGATCATTAGCTAATAATAAATATAAGAGTTGTTTTTTTTTTCTTAAATATACATATATTTGGCATTGTATTTAAATTAATTAATTAATTATTTTTCATTTAAAAAATGAAAAATATTTTACACACAGGTTTTAGACTGCTGGTTGGCCGAAACAAGGGAACTACAGGAACTTTTTTTTTTGTTTTTTGTTTTTTTTTGTTTAATTAATCAAATTAATCAACAACTACAAAGCAAACGCCCAAATTATCAACTAAACTTACATGTGATGAATTTAGGGTTTAGTCCTCTGGGTCCACTATAAAAAATGAAGGTAACAGTTTGCATGTATCAACTCTGGCGTTATTGAGTAAGTCTTTTATAATCTGACAAACTCAATTAATTCAGTACCTCCAACATGATTCACTTTGACCTTGAAATTATATTCTAACTAATTTAATTCCATCCTACTCAAAATGTCAAAAATGTTTTTTTTTTGCTTTTGACCAACTTCTTGAAATAAGTTGTCAACGGACTAAAACAGGTTCATGTAACAAGCATATTTTCTTTATGCTTACAAACTTATTTATTTTTAAGCGTTTAAGCGTTTTTAACTGACTCCATGAATTGTTTCTTTAGAGTTCTGTTTTATTAACATGTTTAAGAATTTAAAAATAGAAAAATGACCATGCACAGCTGAAGTCACGGTGCTGGTACTGTGGCAAAAGTACAAACGTGTAAAGAAAAAACCACATATATTGTGGCTACGTAACGCACGCAAGACAGGACTAAGAAAGAGGATCGAGAATTTAATAGAGTTGCTCTATATATGTGTTTTTTCTTTACATGTTTAAGAATTTATAAATGTTACTGACCAGTTTGCAGCCAGCAGAATACAGATATTTACCAGTGTTGTTTTGTTTATTAAAGTTTAAAACATAACATGCAAAGTTTGATGAAATGTTTCATTTGCTTGTACATTGGCTGAAGCTTGATTTGAAATAAAACTGGAGCCATGTTGAAATCTTAATACAGAGAGAAAGACTAAGCTTGAATACCGTAAAACTTCAATTAGTAGCCCGGGCTATTATTTGCTTAAATCACTGAAATCAACAGGCCCATATTTGGGACAGGCCTCTAATTCCTGTAATTCCAGCGATTGAGGATTATGGGACCCAATGCAATTGGTTTGGTTAATTCTGCTGAGTAAACACAACTGTTCCGTTAAGTCAGACCAACTTAATTTACTCTAAAAGAACAAGACATTTTTAAGTTGCAACAACTTCACAAAAAGATGTAAGTATACCTAAATTAAAAAACCCACACAGCAATTAAAGTAAACATAAGACTTACATTTAGTTTTTCAAGACAATCAGTTCACTAGATTTTTTTAAGTAAGATCATTTTGTCAGATTTTAAATGGAGTTGATTCTAATAAACAGCCAGAAACACAACGACTCCATTATTATAATAACTGTTGATTTTCTGTTGATTGAGTTTATCTCAGCTCTTCTACTTTCACACGTTAAAAAACAGACATAAACGCATCACTGCTGGATTTGTGCCTCATTGGTTGCTTACACCTGAACGCAACATGAAAATCAGTCCACTTAAACCAGTTTGAAGCATTTAAACTGTAAAGACTCGATCTGGATTCATCAGTGTGAAGTGGATCAGACGTACCTCCAGCTGTCCTCCTCGTCCTGAGCGTCCCCTCCGTCTCGTCCTGTCCCGTGTCTTTGGTGGAGTTGTGGCTGAGAAGTGTCTGTTTCGGGGCCGAAGGGTCTCTCGGGGTTTCTCGCCTGACCTTCAGCTTCTCTGTAAATAATTGATCAGCGTTCATTCAGTCAGAACTGCAGGAATGAAACCCAATACAGGACTGCAGAGGAGGAGGAGGAGGAGGAGGAGGAGGCGCTGCGAGCTGCTGGCTTTTAATAGGACACACTGGCTCTTTATAGCAACTGAGGATAAAATAATTAAAAATACAAAGATCATTTATATTTAAATCTCACAGCTGCTCAATGTTTCTCAAATTAACGCGATTTAATTAACATGTGTGTGCGTTAGTTTTGCTGCAGCATGCGTACGTCCCGATCATTAACTGTGTTAGCTGTCCTGACGCCCACCAAATAACGAATAAATGCACATCAGTTTTTGCAAAATAATTACACACTCTTTAAACGTTGCTAATATGAAACTCATTTTAAACAAGAAACCAAAAAAAGTTTATTTTCCGAAAATATTGCATTAAAAAATCTTAAATATATCATCAGAGCAAGATGAACAAATATTATGTGTAGTGCTATTTTGTTTTTTAAATCAATATTGCAGTGTGAACAGTGATCAGTAACTGCTCTGATCACCGACACAAAAAGCAAAATGAAGCTGTTTCTGTGAAAGTAATAAATCACTCACCTTCCTCTGATGAAGCTTCGTCCTGCTCTCGCTGCTTCTCGTTATCTGAGGCTTTAATTGGAAAGCAAAGTGAATCCAGTAAACACATCAGCCCCTCCTCCTCCTCCAGCTCCAGCCCTTCATCATCACCACCATCATCATCATCACTGTGATTCATACAGTAAATACAGTGTGACAGTGAACACACAGTCAGAGAGCTGTGTGTTTGAACATGTGATGGTGTGTGAGTGTAATCAAACACTGCAACACAATTGGAGGTCAAACAGCGCGCAGGTAGCACAGGTATGAATAAATAAAGCCGGGTGGGGACGTCACATCTTTCTGACATTTATTAAACATTAAAAAAAACATGTCCCCTTCATGTTGTGAATTGATCAAACCAACAGTCTTATTACGCAAATAAATCACTTAAAAAAAATCCTCTTTCTACGAGCAGATCTAAAACATTTATATTTTGTGGTGCGTTTTTTCCACAGCTGGTTTGATTTATGAGAATTTTGTGTCATGATTTCATCATTCATCCTGTCACACACAGCAGGTATCGATCAGCTGATCCATTTAGTTATACAACACAGCGACAAACAAAATAAACAAGATGACGAACATAAATTAGGAAAAGACGCAGCTGAACTTGTCATCACAAGATGGCGAGTCGCCTAAAAAAGAGGAGTAAAGATACTTTGTTGTCAGAAGTCGCTTTTACACCACCAGTTTTAGGCGGGAATGTTGCGCCATTATGTCGCCTCGCCGTTCTGTATAAACGGTATAATCCCAGGATGTGCGGACAGAGTTGTCTCATCTTTAGGCCCTGATCACACAGGAAGTGTTTCAGCAGCTGGAGGCGTTTTTTGTGAAAGTCTTTAATGAGAATGAAACTCTTTGCTCGCTGTTTTTGCGTTGCTTTTTTCCCATTGTCCAATCAGATGATTTGAGAGGCGGGGCTTCTGTGGTGTTCACTACAACCAGTTTACAGTTGGTAAACAATGGAGGAGAAACTGGTGGTAGTGGTTGCTGGATACCCAGAGCTATATGGCCTGATGATAGACAGCAGGTTGTCAAACTGCCCCTGAGTCGTCCTAAAATCTGCCTGTAAACGTCCATGATGGAGGAGAAGCTCCTGGACCAACTGGTGGTACTCCCCATGATCCAGCCTCTTTTTTAGGGTCTCATGTACCCACACAGATCTCTGTTTATCTGTGTCCACGTTTTTTTCTGAGCAAAAGCACTGGGAAACATCTAGATTGGAAGTTGGGAATACTGACTTGCAGCATGAGTGATGGTGTTACATCAGTCATTTCTGTTACACACAGTCGTTTGACGGTTGTGTGACAGTGCAAATCATTAATTTTCAATGGAATGCACGGAGCGCCGACATTCATGTTGGTCCATGTGTGAAGGGTTTAAACGCAAAATATCGTAGACAAATATCTATTTTCATTTTTTGTTTTTGTCCCTGGTGTGTAAAGGCCATTACCCAGGCTCCTGGATCGACGCCTACGTCTCAAATTTTGTTGCAGAAGGGAGAGTTTCCTTATCTAGTAAGTTACGTTAGCTAACCTGGATGCTTCTATCCAAACCCACCTATTTCCCTGCAAGTTTTAACAACTAATCTTTACCACAATTTTCTCAAAGAAAACCCTGAAAACATTAGAAAACAGCTGACAAGAAAGAATAGCAGCTAACAGGTTAGCTCACTGAGCTAGCAAATGTTTGAATATTGTCAAGTCTAGCCAGCCTGACAGGCCGTCACCAAAAGTAACACAAACTGCTTTGTCGTGTCGCTACACCAAAGAAGCTAGCTTTAGTATTAGCTTAGCACTCACAAAACCTTTAAGGCAATCGAAGGCTTTTTGCAAAACAAGCTTGGCTTTTATATTAATCAACAGTTGAGCTGCCGCTTGCTACAACTGGTGTTCTTACTTTTTATCCTTTACTTTTAAACTACTTTTAAGGGTACAGTCATATGTTGTACACATTGTAAAATATTTTGACAAAAAAATCATGATTTTGGACTACGGATATTTTATTTATTTTTTTCTTGCTGATAAAATACATTTTATTAACAGTAGTTAATGTTGTTGGGACTTAAAATGAAACACCAAACACAAAGACTCTGCCTCACCATTATTTTACAATATCACTTTGCAGAGTTAAACCAGAAAATAATCTTTGTATTAACATGTTTTCTCAATAACCACTGTACTCTGTAAACTAGCTTAACTTGCTAAATGCACATTAGCTAACGTCATAAATACTAACGTCAGTAGTACGTCAGTGCATTCATTTATGTTTTATCACCTTGTTTATTACTAATTAACTAGATAGTGATCTGTACTGTTTTTATTTTTTGCTTTATTTATCGTTTTTATTTTGTGAAGCACTTTGTAAAATTGGTTTTGAAACATGCTACATAAATAAATGTATTGATATTATTTATTATTAAGAAAATGGGCTAAAAGACAACTAGTGTTTTTAGAAAAGTGTGTTTCACATGACCTGCAGTGCCGACTGTGATCAGTACATTAAAATCACAGTCAAATAAATATGTTCAAACAAAAAACAGGCACATGGACAGTGATGCAGATTATGTACATTCAAACTTTATAGCTTCATTTGATTTCTGATTAAGAACACAAAACACTGATGCAATAAATGAGACACCAAAGTATAACTGTTACAGACCATCAAAATATATTTCAGAATTATTGTTTTACATTTTAAAAAATGTAATTAATTTTATTTACATTTTTAAATACATTTCTAAATATTCTTAAAGTCACAATGAAATGAAAAACAATCAGTTCATATTTTCCAGGACCATGAGAAGCACAAAATATTACTCTTACAATTCTTTCGAATTCTCCATCACATCGTTACTTTGACACTCTCAAAACGTCATTTCAGTGTGACTTTAAATACATTTATATATATACGAATTAAAAAAGTCACGTCATTGACAGTACACTGCCTTCCATGAATATGACATTCAGCTCTTTATTAAGAATCAGTATCAAAATATAATGTTTTGTAAGGCACTAGAGGATGTTTTAAAACTTATCGTTCTTATTGGCTGGTGCTTAAACCAAAAGTAAATTACTGCAGTCAGAATAAAACTTAAAAAATAGAAAAATAAAAATATCATGATGTTTATGTGTAGACGTAAACATCAGGTTAAAAGAACAAAAATTAAAACAAGGCACCGTCACATATACTCAGCTATTTTAAGTGGGTTTTTCCCTTTTATTTCTTATGCATAAACAATAATAATCTCCGACTGTACCTGGAGTGTTTAGCATCAGTTAGAGAGGCATGCTACCAAAATTAAAATAATAAAAATCTTGTCTTATGCATTAAGGTAATATTAATCTGTTATAAATTGTAAAATAATCTTAAAAGGCATCTTGGTGACATAAATTGCTTTGAACACTGAAGGACGGCCATGTTCCTGCATCTCTTAGCAAACATAAACTATTTCCTTTATATTGTTTTTTTTTAATCTTACAGAGGAGTGTCTGAGTAACGACATACATCAAAATTCAAAATAAATGCCCATCTAATTTCTGCCCTTGAAATTCTTTCAGCAAAACAAATGTTGGTGAAATTCCCCTTTTGTTTGTTTTTGTTTTTTACATAAAAATAACAGGATACAATATATGAGTTAAGTTGAGCTTGTCTTGCTACACATGCTGTATGAGCGTAATGTTCCCTCGTAATGACAGGCAAAAGTTATAAACACAATAAAACTTAAATAAGATAAGTTAGAATCATTTGAACGTAAACGTATGTTTTTACGTCACCAGTCCAAGAAGCCAAATCCTTCCTCTGACTCACAAACACAACACAGATGTTGAGGCTTAAAGTCAAAACAAGTTACATCTGGATGATTTATGAATATGAGCTTTGCATAAAAGTTGATTGCCAAAATGTTTTTGTTTAGTCATTTGGACCTCCCAATCTGAGAGCCGTCAAAGTGCTCGACTGGTTCGAATTCCCCGAATAAACCTGCTGCCGGTCGTCCTTCCTGAGAAACAAATCGTATTTTCACGAACTTCACAACATGTTTGTCTCTTACATTCAAATTCAATAAAAATGATTGTTAAAACAAACTTATTTAACTAAAAACTAAAGAGCAATTATCAGACGCTCATAAAGATCTCACAACATTTTCTACATCACCAACATGTAGCTCAAGAAGGCTTTTTTATCCTAAACTCCACATCCTGTTTCCACATGTCTGAAGTTTTCTTTTTCATACCTGATTGATTTTTTCTTTACCAGAATTGTTTCTGAAGTGTATTTCAACCCTTTAAAATCTGAGCAAACTGTTTTGATTTGTCTTTAAAACATGGGGTGAAGGCAACGAGCAGCACCACAAGAAATGGCCCCAAAATTAGCGAAAAAACTAACAAAAAAAAAAACAAACAAGAAAATTACCTGAAAATAAGTAAATAATTTTCTCATTATCCTTCCCTTTTTTAAACTAATTTTCAGGTCATTTTCTTGTGACCTTTTAGTAAATTCTTGCATTTTGGTGGATATTTCTTGCCAGGTTTCTCATTGCCTTTTCCCCATGTTTCCTGGAGAAATTAAAACCAATTTCAGGTTTCAAGGAGTTAAATAGCTTGTGAAAAGCATCTGAACGCAGCATGAGAAAACTGAAGTTGAGTCAGGTTTCAGAGGGTTAAAGGTGCCATGATATTGTTCCAACAGCCCATAGTTCTTCTGACGACCCTTTATAGAGGTGTGAATCACCAGAGGCTCCACGATACGATATTATCACCATACTGAAGTCATCGTACAATATTATTGTGATTTTAAATATGTTGCGATATGCTGAGTATTAAGATAGAATACATTGTGTTTTGTTACCTTTTTTTAACTGTAAATTATGTCCCCAAAAGAAAACTTCATCTCACTTCAGACATTATATTTGCAGCAAAATGTATCTAGTGGACTAATAAAGCAATCGATTATATTGTACTCGAGTAGGATACCTTAAGTTTAATTTCTATTTGTAATATTAATAATTTATAGAATGACAAAACTGATACTTGGTACTGTGTGATGATATGATATTACCACGCAAAATATTGTGATACTATGCTCTATCATTTTTACTACCCCATCAGTTTATAAAATGTTCCGCTGGACCAAAAGCCCATTTCTCCAACAGTCCATTGTAACAAAACCAAATATCCAGTTCAGTTTCTCCGAAAATAAACAGTTGGTTTCAGTTTCTCAGCAGCATTTGAGCAAACGATCCCGTTTGTTTTCCACCGACCCATCCTTGCTTTTCCAGCAACTTTTGTGCCACCTAACGTGGGTATTTTAAGTCAAAACGTGACCTTTTCCTAAACATAACCAGGTGGTTTTTGTGCCTAAACACAACCACTAATTAACCACAGTGCTGTTGACAAACGTAATGTATTCATGTTTTACAGAAACATACAATGCTAAAAAAATGTTTTATGGTAATTAGCTTGTCTAACTGCAGGCAGCGTACATGTACGAAGAAATGAGACTACGTAAAGACGGGGATTTGTTTCTGGGATAAGAGGCTGTTTGAGAAATGGGTCCTCGGTCTCAATGTGGTTTCTGAATTTTGGGCCGTCAGAACAGTCTCCATCTTAAATCCCTGAAAACCTGCTTTGACATCTTAATTTTTCTTCCATCTCTCTCTCCCTCTCTCTCTCTCTCTATATATATATATATATGTATGTAAGGGCTGCACAATAATATCGGCACGCCATCGGTATCAGTCGATATTGGCGTGGAGTGAAAGAGGCTCAGTTCTGATAGTTCTGATAGTCGTTAGCTTACCAACCCCTGACGAGCCAAAATGTTCATTGTTTGTAGTTTTACCCTCCAACAACTTCATCCTCCGTTTCTTAAATCCACCAGCAAGCCGCCCACCTCCCAGGCCGTCCATCCTCGGGAGCTGACTGCAGCACACAGGACGGAATATTGAGGTAATTTTTGTAGGGATGTACGATAATATCGGCACATTATCGGTATCAGCCAACATGCTTTTACTTACTTAGCACAAAGAATGAATATTACAGACACCGAACAGTGTTTCATGTCTCCATCTGCTGCTGGGCCGTCACCATAAGAGTATACATGTATAATATGATAATAATTCCACTACAGAGGAGACTTGATGATCACTAAAATTAGGCGGAGAAAAAGTGGATACGTTGATTATCGGTCAAATGAGTTGTTATATTTCGGTTTATCGAATATTATATCAACAAACTGCAGCAGGAAATATGTCCGTGATGGTGTTGTTTATAGTAAGAAGCTGATGGAGGAAAAAGGTTTCCAGGGCCTTGTGATTCACGATTCGATCACACCACCATCTTTAAAAACTTAAGATAGTCGTTCAGTGATTGTTTTTTAACCTGTAACACGTTATATCAGCCCGTCACATCTTCGAATTATGTTACTCCCTCTTTGTTTGTTAGCATTATAAAACCATCCATCTATTATCTGCTTCCTATTCGTGGGCGAGAAAATGTCATCTGCTAATCCATGCATGAAAACTGGCCACCCTGTCTACTACCCCTCATCTTTAGCTTAAATTTCTTGTGTATCCTGGTGTCATCAGGGAGGACGTTTCCAGGAACAACACGACTGAAACTGGACCCAAATTTGAAAACAGATCCTGAGTTTATTGATGGGTCGTCCAAAAACCACGACATGGATCAAAAGTTTTGGAGAAATTACGACAGAATCCAGGAGCTGGCGTGTGTTTGTCTTTCCTCCAAATGTTTTACAGGCCTTGTCGTCCTGGCTGGTTTGTCCTCACCAGCCTGCAGCTGATTGGAGATTTGGATTTGGCTTTGATCCACTGAAATCTTTGATCTTTTGTTGAGTTCAAACTGTGACTTTCGAGATTGCACCTGCTCGTCGTTACATATAGACCTGCTGCCGTGTACCGACTCATGTTTCCTTTGGACGTGTAATGATGTCACTTCCTGTCTGTTAGTCTGAAGTCTGTCAATTTGACCTCAAAGCGACGCTGTACCACCTTTAAGGTTTCCAGGTGATTCAGTTTCCTTTGAACCTGACCATCCAGTCGTATTGTCCTATACGCTGGAGATTTAAATAAAGTAGCAGCTCAGCGGACGTTAAGTTGAAGTTAGTGACACCTGGGCTGACGTAGACGAGTGGTCCAGCTTGGTCCCACAATGCCCAAGTCTGTGGTCACGGTGTTAGGTCAGGTCCTGGACATCCAGCAGCATGGCGTCCTGCTTCGTCCTCAGCTGGTCTCGTACCAACAGGTGGGCCACCAGCTCCGAGCTCAGGGCTGCAACAAAAGCAAACGCATATTTTTGAAACTGATATTTTTTGTCCACATTACCTTTGTTTTACGAAATGTCTCCCTGTGTCCTGGGTTTGGCACCGCAGCTGAAGGGGCGGAGCTGTCCTTGTGTTGTTTTTAAGCTGTGTGTTAAATGTGTGTTTGTTTAGTGTATTTAATGTGTGTTTAGTGTGTTTATTGTGTTAAATGTGTGTTTAGTGTGTGTTTAATGTGTGTTTAGTGTATTTAATGTGTGTTTAGTGTGTTTGTGTTAAATGTGTGTTTAGTGTGTGTTTAATGTGTATTTACTGTGTATTTAATGTGTTTGTGTGTTAAATGTGTGTTTAGTGTGTGTTTAATGTGTATTTACTGTGTATTTAATGTGTTTGTGTGTTAAATGTGTTTAGTGTGTGTTTAATGTGTATTTACTGTGTATTTAATGTGTTTGTGTGTTAAATGTGTGTTTCGTGTGTGTTCAATGTGTGTTAATGTGTGTGTTCAGTGTGTGTTAATGTGTGTTTATTGTATTTAATGTGTGTTTAGTGTTTTTAATGTGTGGTAAATATGTTTAATGTGTGTTTAAAGTGTTTAATGTGTGTTTATTGTATTTAATGTGTGTTTAGTGTTATTAATGTGTGGTAAATGTGTGTTTAGTGTGTGTTTAATGTGTGTTAATGTGTGTGTTCAGTGTGTGTTAATGTGTGTTTATTGCATTTAATGTGTGTTTAGTGTTTTAATGTGTAGTAAATGTGTGTTTAATGTGTGTTCAGTGTGTGTTTAATGTGTGTTTAGTGTATTTAATGTGTGTTAATGTGTGTTTAATGTGTGTTTAAAGTGTTTAATGTGTGTTTATTGTATTTAATGTGTGTTTAGTGTTTTTAATGTGTGGTAAATGTGTGTTTAATGTGTGTTTAAAGTGTTTGTGTGTTTAGTGTATTTAATGTGTGTTAATGTGTGTTCAGTGTGTGTTTAATATGTGTTAATGTGTGTTTATTGTATTTAATGTGTGGTAAATATGTGTTTAATGTGTGTTTAAAGTGTTTAATGTATGTTTATTGTATTTAATGTATGTTTAATGTGTGTTTAAAGTGTTTAATGTGTGTTTATTGTATTTAATGTGTGTTTAGTGTTATTAATGTGTGGTAAATGTGTGTTTAGTGTGTGTTTAATGTGTGTTAATGTGTGTGTTCAGTGTGTGTTAATGTGTGTTTATTGCATTTAATGTGTGTTTAGTGTTTTAATGTGTAGTAAATGTGTGTTTAATGTGTGTTCAGTGTGTGTTTAATGTGTGTTTAGTGTATTTAATGTGTGTTAATGTGTGTTTAATGTGTGTTTAAAGTGTTTAATGTGTGTTTATTGTATTTAATGTGTGTTTAGTGTTTTTAATGTGTGGTAAATGTGTGTTTAATGTGTGTTTAAAGTGTTTGTGTGTTTAGTGTATTTAATGTGTGTTAATGTGTGTTCAGTGTGTGTTTAATATGTGTTAATGTGTGTTTATTGTATTTAATGTGTGGTAAATATGTGTTTAATGTGTGTTTAAAGTGTTTAATGTATGTTTATTGTATTTAATGTATGTTTAATGTGTGTTTAAAGTGTTTGTGTGTTTAGTGTATTTAATGTGTGTTAATGTGTGTTTAATATGTGTTAATGTGTGTTTATTGTATTTAATGTGTGGTAAATATGTGTTTAATGTGTGTTTAATGTGTGTTTAAAGTGTTTAATGTATGTTTATTGTATTTAATGTGTGTTTAGTGTTTTCAGTGTGTGGTAAATGTGTGTTTAGTGTGTGTTTAATGTGTGTTAATGTGTGTGTTCAGTGTGTGTTAATGTGTGTTTATTGTATTTAATGTGTGTTTAGTGTTTTTAATGTGTGTTTAAAGTATGTTTAGTGTATTTAATGTGTGTTTAGTGTGTGTTCAATGTGTGTTTAATATGTGTTAATGTGTGTTTAATGTGTGACATCTGTGACAGCAGAGACTCATGGGTACTGTAGTCCTCAGAGGAAACAAATTTAAAATAATGAAAGCGGCAGTCCGAAGCTTTGACTGTGTTTCCATTAGAATCAGTTCAAACTGCTGAAACAACAGAAACACTGATACTGAAAACATGTGTGTATGTTAAGTGACGTGTTCTTTTGACTGTGTGTGTGTGTGTGCGTGTGTGTGTGTGTGTGTGTGTGTGTACCGTGGACTTCCTGTTGCAGTGATGCTTTCAGGCTGTTGAGCTGCTGCACTGAACGCTCCTGCAGCTCCCAATGCTCCAGATGTTTCCTCTCAGTGACACAGCTGCTGCCGGCCAGACGCTGCAACACACACACACACACACACACACACACACAGAGTCAGTCCACTCTGTCGATGTTAATAACATTTCTTCTTCTCTTTCTTAAATCTCTTTCACCTCCTTCTCTCTCTGTTCAGCCAGCAGTTTGTCTCGCAGTGTCCTCAGAGCCGTGGCCACTTCCTGTTTCAGCCCGGTGGCATGGCAACCGTTGTGCCCCGTTCCCATGGAAACCTGATGGAGATGTAAGGTCAGTGAACTGAAAGAGTGTTTTTGTTCTGTTGTTTATAAAGTCCAGTTCAGACCAAAGATTCACGATGAGATGAAACCGTTTTTATACCTTACAGAGAAAAGTGTCAGAGGTGTGAACTGGCATCGCCTGTTTCAACAGCCAATCAGCTTGTAGTGAAGTCCGCTGGTCATAAACTTTAGTAATGAGTGGATCTTCATATTTTTAAATATCCCATGGAGAGAGACTCTCACTGCAGCCTGTTCTATTTTGTTGTGAAAATGTGGGCGTGCAGCCTCGTTCTGTGGACGATAAACCAGGTGCAGACTTCCATCTGTGTCACCGCTGATGAGGAAATACAGCGAGTGCTGGACGGAGCAGTGAGTGACAACAACCCCGCCCACATTTAAGAGGACTGTCTGAACACACCGAGGGTCTAGGTACCATGTCTGAAGGCTTACTGCTGGTTCCAGAGGGACTGGACTGAAAGGGTTTGGTGGAGACAGGGCTCTGGACTCAGTGATGAACTGATTAGATTTTGGCAGTCAAAGATCAAAGGTCAAGATAAATAACCTGTCAGGACTTCAGGGACTCTGTATTAATGAGTGTATTTGTGTTAGGAGACAGACAGTGACCTTTTTGTTGGTTCCTTCGTCCTCGTCTTCGCTGTCGCTGTTGTTGATGAAGCACAGCTGCAGGTTTCTGTGGTTGTGAAATCTGTAAACAGATAATAAACATCCTGAAGCTCCGACAGGACGACGCTGAAGCTCTGCGAGTACTGACAGTTTCTCTGCTCCTCATGACTCCGACCAGACGGCTGTGATGAGCTTAACTATCGATGTGTCCTGATGTGAACACTTTAAAACAGAGTATTTGTTTTTAATGAATGAACGGATGAATGTACCCCCGTTATCTTTCATTGATACAACCGTAGAGAGTCAGAACGTAAACACGGTGTACATTTACGTCCGTTTTGTTTCACGATCTGATTGGTTCAGCTGTGAGGAACAAACAGTCGGTTCATCACACCAGGCTGTAAATTCATGATTATTGACTTTTCTGCATTGAGACAAAATGTTTGAGGAAAGTATCCTGATGCCTCGAAGAATATTTACACATATTTACACTCTGACCTGAAACTGTTGTTTATTTTGACCGCACATTTTTGAACTGTCAAACGTCAGCGGAGCTCGTTTTAACGCTACAAACACTAACATTAAAGTGTTATCAGAAACTATCAGACATAACTTTTTCTGTCCATTTCAATAAAAACTGAACCTCGACGGTCACATTTAACTTCAGATCACAGAGAAGAACCACAAATTAAAAACTGAACATTTGAAAAGCTTCAGACTGTGCAGCTCTGTGTTACCGTGACGTGACGACGGAGACTCGACACCTCCTGAAGTCTTCGTCCTCTTCCTCCCACATGTCTCTCCACACTCCCCCCCGACCGTCCTCCATCCTCAGCCCCGTCCCCCTCTGCAGGAACACACAGTGATCACACACATATTACCCCCACACAGTAATTATCTACTAATCTGGTTTCTTGACAGTTTTCTGACGACTTCTGTGGAAATAAAATGTTTCAAATAAAATATGAAGAGTATTTATCCTTTTATTCTAATTTGTCCTGATTCACTTTAACCATCACAATCAATACTGTCAGCTGAGGTTTTGTTAATTTGGTTAACATTCTTATCCATAACACATAAAGATACAACTGAAAAAACATAAAATGAAAAATTGATTTAAAAAAAGGAACATTTGAAAAAAGGCAGTAAAAATAAAACACATTAGGAACATTTCAAAAAAATCTGAAAAAGAAAAATGTAGAAAAAACAATGCGAAAAATAAAAAGGAAAATAAAAGGAAAATAAAAAAAAATAAAAAGAAAGTAGGAAAAATAAAAGAATAAGAAAAAAGGAGGAAACACTTAAAAAAACTACTAATAAAGAAAAAGTAGAGAAAAAATAGAAAAATAAAAATAGAACAAAAAAAACAGCAGGAAAAATTGAAAAATAGTAAGATGTTCAAAAAATATGAATAAAGAAAAAATAGGAAAAAATAAGAAAAACTATGGGAAAAATAAAAAACAGGAAAACAGAAAAAAGCAAAAGGGAAAAATTAAAAAAATGTAGAAAAAAAACTTTAGGAAAGCTTTTTTGAAAAAGTAGTAAAAATAGAAAACAGTAGGACAAATAGGAAAAACATTAAATTATATATAAAAGGAAACAAAGCCAATGTTTCCATCTGTAAATAAAACTGTAATTAATAATAATTATGTTGTGAAGCACAGCTGGATCTGAATTATAATCAGATCTGAGTCTGTCGACTGGAACCAACAGGAAGCTGAAACGTTATGATTACAGCAGCTCTGCAGCTGTGGGCGTGTCTGTAACGTCGTTGTGGTTTTGTCAGTTTAGCTGCGGCTCCTCGGCGTGAATTATAAACTGTTTGGACAAACGTGACGTCACCCTGCGAGGAATGTCATCAGACGCAGACTCAGTTATTGTCTGAGGCTCAAACATCCAGCACACTGCACACACAGAGGAGGACACCAGGCATCATGGGAAGTGAAGTCCCACTGACAGCTACATAACAGAGACGCTTGTCTTGGTGGCTGACCTTTGACCTCTCCCTCCTCTCCTGCTCCTGTTTCTCCAGCTCTGCTATCCGCTGGCTCAGGTCCTCCCAGTGCATGATGGGAAGGCCCTGGTAGTCCACGGAGGACGCCGCCGCTGCTGCTGCAATGTGATGATGATGAAGCTCTTCTTCCTCCTCCTCCTCCTTCTCCTCGGACGTCTCTTTCTCTTCCTCCATCCTCCTGTCTGCACACAAAAAATTCACAGGAAGAAAAATGCTCCTAAATATACTGAAATCAAACTACAACAACATAATAATATTTTTTAAGGCAAATGTCCTCGCTGTGGGATGAATACAGGATGATCTGATCTGATCTGATCTGATCTTCTGACATGTTGAGGTCAAACTTTATAGAAAAGGTTAATTTAGTTTGTTTACACTCTTTATATATATATATATATATATATATATATATATATATATATATATATATATAAGTTTAGATGATTCCACAATAAGTTTTATTTCTATAAATATAACGATTGCAGTTGCAAATAATTGAGTGATCTTATAAATTCATTTCTGAAGGCAGTTTCCTGTGTGCAGTGAAGAATCAAAGGTATTTGGCTTTTAACTTAGAAATATTTCATTAACAGGAAAAGTCCTCTGTAAATAAAGTATAAATGTATGAGTACAGTTTATTAATAATATCTCCTCATATTATTGTGATCTAAAACATGATGGGACATGATGAGCATTGAAAAAACATATATTCCAATTTATTACATTTTTCAACTGATGTCTCGATATTATGAACATTTGTTTTATCTGATGAAATAAAAATTTCAGTCTGTTCATCTCTCGCTGACATTATTATCTAGTAGCTACTAAAGGTTTTATTTATATTTGCAGTATTAATAATTCATATAATAAAAAATTGATACTTGACGTGTTGCAAAAAAAAAAAAACATGCAATAAAACAATTCCAAAGTCTCAAATGTGACTAATCGATTAAATGATCAATAATATGAGTTCGCTGTGCACACCATCCCATCAAAGGGATAATCAATATACACTCAGCGGCCACTTTATTAGGTACACCTTGTTGGTTCCAGGTTGGACCTCTTTTTAATTCTTGGTGTCACAGACTCAACAAGGTGCTGAAACATTCCTCAGAGATGTTGGTCCATATTGACATGATGACATCACACAGTTGATCCATGATGAGAATCTCCCGTTCCAGCACATCCCAAAGGTGCTCTATTGGACTGAGATCTGGTGACTGTGGAGGCCATTGGAGTACAGTGAACTCATTGTCATGTTTGAGATGATGTGAGCTTTGTGACATGGTGCGTTATCCTGCTGGAAGTAGCCATCAGAAGATGGGTACACTGTGGTCATAAAGGGATGGACACGCTCAGCAACAATACTCAGGTAGGCTGTGGTGTTTAAACCATGCTCAGTTGGTACTAAGAAAATCTCCCCCACACCATTACACCACCAGCAGCAGCAGCCTGAAGCGTTGATACAAGGCAGGATGGATCCATGCTTCCATCTGAATGTGGTTTTTCCAATCTTCTATTGTCCAGTTTTGGTGAATTGTAGCCTCAGTTTCCTGTTGTTAGCTGACAGGAGTGGCACCTGGTGTGGTCTTCTGCTGCTGTAGCCCATCTGCTTCAAGGTTGGACAAGGTGTTGTTGCTTCAGAGATGCTCTTCTGCACACCTTGGTTGGAACCAGTGCTTATTTGACTTCCTGTTGCCTTTCTATCATCTTGAACCAGTCTGGCCATTCTCCTCTGACCTCTGGCATCAACAAGGCATTTTGGCTCACTGGATATTTGCTCTTTTTGGGACCATCCTCTGTAAACCCTAGAGATGGTTGTGCTGAAAATCCCAGTAAATACTCAGACCAGCCCGTCTGGCACCAACAACCATGCCACGTTCAAAGTCACTTCAATCACCTTTCTTCATCATTCTGATGCTCCGTTTGAACTTCAGCAGCTCGTCTTCACCATGTCTACATGACTAAATGTTAATGAGCTGCTGACACCTGATTGGCTGATTAGCTGTTTACATTGATAAGCTGTTGAGCAGGTGTACCTAATAAAGTGGCTGGTTAGTGTATATACTTTAATTTAAGAATTTAAGTTACACCACAAACTAAAACACATTAATTTCTCATTTAATTGTCCTTAATTTTTACTTTGACGTTGATCCTTTATGAACAGTGTTATGATGTTAACTGTTAGTATTAACAATATTTAATAACAGGTTGATGTGCGGTGCAGATAGTTTCAGGTTAAACATGACAAACACATTTATCCTGACTATTGAGGCCCACACACACACACACACACACACACATAATCATGAGACTATGAAATACCATCATAAAACAATATGTTTTACATGTTAGTGGACACAGATGATGATGACGTTTAAATCATATTTAAATAAACTGTCAGATGTGTGTTATGTGTCTTCTCTTCACAGCTTCATGTTAAATAACTTTAATTTGTTCTGTTTCCATCTTTAACTAAATCATCTCGGTTAAAGTTATTTAAAGTGTCCGGTTGGAGCTCCGTGTGTCTGCCCGCAGTTGTTTACCAGCAGCGGGACTCTCGGAGGGTTTCACCCACCTTCAGTCACATCCAGACGGCCCCGGAGCCCCGGATCCTTCCGACATGTCACCCCGCGGCTCGCTGCAGCCCGCCGGCCTCGCTGTGTGTCCTGACCGCGGCGCGAGGCTGCGGAGCTTTTTACACAAACATCACAGAAAGTTTGGTAAAAAAAAAAAGTTTTCTCAAAGTGTCTGAACTCCGTCTGACGGAAGGCAGGATCTTCCTCTTCCTCCTCCTCCTCCCTCCTCCTTCCGCTCTTCCCACTTTAACCTCGGCCGAGTAACGGAGGGTTTGAGCGGTGAAGGCAGCACCGAGAGACCGGAGCCCGCGGCCGGCGGGAGTTACCCTGGCTGTACCGTGTGTACCGGACCGTTTGTACAAACTGTGACAGCACAGTGTGACGACATGAAGGTGACAACATGTCGTCTTTCCCGCCACCAAAAAATAATGGAAGCATAAGGAAAGAAATAAGAGGCCAGATCCAGGGCCGTACACACTGACGTCAGGAGACCATGCCCCCCCCCAGGCTGTAGGAATATATGATAGATGGAAAACTGATATATAGCGTTTACATGTTCTCCCAAATATAAAATATGTAATGTGTTATATGTTCACTGCAGTATATACATCAGTAGAATAAAAACAAGAATAAACATAAGAAATATGTTAAGTTATGTTCATTATATGTTGAATAAATATATAAATTCAGGAGGTGTTGGTGAGAATTAAGTCGTATATTGAAGAATATTTCACAGCTCAATAACTGCACCAATTATTGCACTGTTAAAAAAAAAAGATAACTTCATGAAGTCACTGTTCAACAGTACAAAGTTCTGTATATTTCTACAGTAAATATATATAAAAAAGAAATTATTGGTAAATATACAAATGCAATATAGAGATAATTGGTGCATTTACACTGTCACCTTACAACAAGAGGGGTCCTGGTTTAATCCCAGGAGGGAGCCCTTCTGTGTGGAGTTTGCATGTTCTCCCTGTGTCAGCGTGGGTTTCCTCCAGGTGCTCCGACATGTTCTCCCCGTGTCAGTGTGGGTTTCCTCCAGGTGCTCTGACATGTTCTCCCTGTGTCAGCGTGGGTTTCCTCCAGGTGCTCCGACATGTTCTCCCTGTGTCAGCGTGGGTTTCCTCCAGGTGCTCTGACATGTTCTCCCCGTGTCAGCGTGGGTTTCCTCCAGGTGCTCCGACATGTTCTCCCTGTGTCAGCGTGGGTTTCCTCCAGGTGCTCCCACATGTTCTCCCTGTGTCAGCGTGGGTTTCCTCCAGGTGCTCCGACATGTTCTCCCTGTGTCAGTGTGGGTTTCCTCCAGGTGCTCTGACATGTTCTCCCTGTGTCAGCGTGGGTTTCCTCCAGGTGCTCCGACATGTTCTCCCTGTGTCAGCGTGGGTTTCCTCCAGGTGCTCTGACATGTTCTCCCTGTGTCAGCGTGGGTTTCCTCCAGGTGCTCCGACATGTTCTCCCTGTGTCAGCGTGGGTTTCCTCCAGGTGCTCCGACATGTTCTCCCTGTGTCAGCGTGGGTTTCCTCCAGGTGCTCTGACATGTTCTCCCCGTGTCAGCGTGGGTTTCCTCCAGGTGCTCCCACATGTTCTCCCTGTGTCAGCGTGGGTTTCCTCCAGGTGCTCTGACATGTTCTCCCTGTGTCAGCATGGGTTTTCTCCAGGTGCTCCAGCTTCCTCCCACAGTCCAAAGACATGCAGGTTAATTGGTGACTCTAAATTGTCCGTAGGTGTGAATGTGAGTGTGAATGGTTGTCTGTCTCTATGTGTCAGTCCTGTGATAGTCTGGTGACCTGTCCAGGGTGAACCCTGCCTCTCACCCAGTGTCAGCTGGGATAGGCTCCACCCCCACGCGACCCTCAAGAGGATAAGCGGTTACAGAATGAGTAGTGCATTTACAAAACTGATCCAGACAGCGTTCTCTTTTAGAACATCTAAAAATGAGAAAGAAAAAAAAGATAAAGCACCCAAAACAAATGTGAAGGATCCAAATCACATCACACTGTTATCTTTTCCAGATGTTGAATAAAAGATTACCAGATGGTATTAGTGGAGTCTAATAAAGTATGAATAACAATAATGTACTTGTGTACAGTACTTGAGTAAATGTACTTAGTTACATTCCAACTCTGGTCACAGTGTGTTTTTCATTGTGGAAACACAAACAGGGCAGTGTGGCTTTTTAAAGCTTCGCCGTGTTCCCTCTGTGCACTGTTTAAATACATCAACAAAAGCCTTTCTGAAAATCAAATATGTTTTTTAGAGTCATATCTCCTTGTTTGTTTGTTTGTTTGTTTTTGTCTGACGGTGGTTCAGGTCTCTGGTCTGCTCTCTTGTTCTGTGGAATCTGGTCTGTCTGGCCGGCAGTGAAGGGGTTAAAGGCCGAGCCTCCCGGTGTCCTGTTTCACCATTTTTTGGAGATGACGACTCAAAGCAGATGGAGGATTTGGGGATTCTGGGAGAACAGCAGACGGTTCAGTGTCACAACAACAAAGAAAACACCACAACATTCCCATAACATCCCCGTAACGTTCTTATAATGTTCCTCTAACATGTTTGTGACTTCACAGAACTGAATAATGTTCTTATAAATGTTCCTGTTGTGTGTTTGTAGTTTTATTTATACTGAACTTGTGCTTTCACTGTATCACTGTGACCCATGACATCATCTATGCTGACGTTATTTTACTTTATTGTGAGTTTATTTCCTTTAATATCTTTAGAGCTCTTATCGCCACCAAATATGTTCAGTCAGTTCTCATTCTCAGGAGGGGACGTCTACTCTTCAGACATTACTCAAGTTATTTCTCTTATCTAGAGATGATGAACACTAAGTCGACTAATTGATAAGTCGATTGACAAAAATTTAATCTGCACCTTTTGGAGTGCTGATTGGACTAAAAGAAACATTTGAAAAAGTCATCTTTATCCCTGATGGACTGGGATGGACAGCTCCATCGTCTCCTGAGAATTTACAGTGAAATTATAAATTTAACAATAGATAAAAAAAAATCAGGAAATGAATGGATGAGTCCATATTTCTAGGCAAGGAATAATTATGTTGATTTATGCAAACAAAAAAAAAAAAAAAAAAAATACATGGGATTTTTTAAATTTTTTTTATTTTGACAAATATACTAAACACCATATTGTTTCATATGCATTCAGCATAAATTACTATTATATTTGTGTATTTAGTTTCCATGCAGGTATTACTCAGACGATACAAGACAAATATTTTCCATTATTTTACTTATAGCACTTTCTAAAAGTAGTGTTTCAAGGATAAAACAGTGGCAAGACGTTAAACAGTTTGGGATGAACAAATTCCAAAGAAATAAAAAATATGTCTAAATCTTAATACAACAATTACAACAAATTATAAATAGGAAAAATAATTATAATGATAAATAATCAGCGTTGAGGAGTAACTAGTTACGAATAATTAAAATTCAAAATAAATATAATTGTAATCAGTTACTGAGAATATTTGTAATTAAATTACAGTTACTAATTAAAATATTGGTGATTACAAAGGGATAATGCCTGAACATATTACTATCAGTAAAAAGTTTATATGTATAATAAAACACTCATTCTGTAGCTTTGCATCTTTTTACTGTGCAGGAACGCCGTCCTTTGCCGTCACCTGTTTCTGGACATTTTTCAGCTTTATACCCCAGTTTAAAACTTTTTTTTTTTTAAGTAATAAAATGTAATAGTTTAAAAATAAATCAATTGATTATAATAGTTTTAGTTTTTTTATTTTTTAACGATTTTGCTAGTTGTGCACTTTTAACTACGTGGCTCACGCAGTAACTCTGTCCTCTGTGTTTTCTTTCTTGCTGTATAAAAGCACTATATCAATAACTTTTACTTATTTACATTAATATTGGTAAAGCAGAGTTACAGGGATAAAACAGTGACAAGAGGTTTAACACATTACAAATTAAAAGGAAAAAATAAATTGAAGAATGACAAGAATTAAAACAAATTACAAACAGTTAGAAAATAAATTAAGAAATTATAATAGTTTTATGCTGGTAAAAAACAGTCACGGGGATAAATTAAAACAATTACAACAAATTACAAATATTTTTTAAAATTAAGAAATTATAATAGTTTTATATATTCTTATTATCTTGCAGTCCCCACAGGACAAACTAAAAATAATTAAACTCAATTAATTAAAGTGAATTATTGCTGCTTGACTTTGTCACTGCTTGTGTTTGTGTTGCAGTTCCCTGTGCGGCCGGCCCGAGGCGGCGGCGCTGTTTCTCAGTTGCTGAACTACAGTGTGTATTTGCTGAAGGACTATGTTGTGAAAATCTTTCAAAGTGTTGGTTTTCCGTGATTACGGGGCTCTTCTGGACGTCTGCTCGGTGGGTTAGGGGGCCCGTGTGACCGACTCTCCCGGTGGACTGTGTGCGCAGCCCGGGTGCGGCTGTTTCGGGCAGCTGCTTAGCGGTTTTCTGATCTCTGACTGGAGGTTTTTTACTGCAAACCAAGTTAGCTCAACAGCTAATCCTAAAAGTCACGTCACCTGTGCGGACTCGAATTAAAAGTTTCCCGGTGGAGCCGGGACAGCCGGGTCACTTTTGACTGTGTGACCGTACAAAACTTTGTCTCGGGTGTTTTTGCGCCGGGTTCGTATTTTATCTCGCTTTTGCGCAGCCATAAAAATTGCGTTGGAGACAGCAGCAAGTGAAGCGTAGCTGCGGGTTTTAGATGACGGTGAGACCCGCAACCGGACACGGATAAGGTGTTTCCTTCGGAGGGAAATGCGGTAGAGAGGACACCGCCTCGGTGTTCAGCCCGCTGACTTGGCGGCTCTGGGTTTGCTGCTCGTGAGGCCTGCGGGTCGGGCTTCCACCGGGCTTGAGTAGAGCCCGACGCCGACGTCGAGAGGTCGGAGGCCGGCAGTCGGCGCTGCCACCGCCGGGCCTGCGGTCCGAGTTATGGAACGGATGGAAGTGGACCAGTGCGCAGGCGCAGCTGGTGGGGCAGGAGGCGGGGCACTCCGCAGATCGAACAGCGCCCCCATGATCACCAGTGTCAGGTCAGTGGTACTACAGCTAGATGTGCAGCACCAAACTCCATTAAAGAACAGCACATTTATTTTTGTCTTGTTCACAGAGCGCCACAGACATTTATTAACAATGACGTAACACATGGATTTTAGGTAAAGAAGTCACTCTTTAATTCGGCATACTTAAAATACTACAAGCATCACGTAGGACAATAATATTTAAACGTAAGTAATAATTATGTATTATCTATTTAGGTTAGTATATATATTGTGTAAATAATCTTGTTTAGGTTAACATACATACACACACATATATATCTATATATTTATATATTTTTTTGTTAATAATCCTGTTTATTTGAACTATATATTTGTAAATACTCTTGTTAAATTTCTTATATTTTCACTTATCTTTCCTCTCTTGCAAGGAGCACTTGTAACGAAAATAATTTCCCCTCGGGGATCAATAAAGTATTTCTGATTCTGATTTGGTATAATCAGGATCAGAAAAAGCTTATTGATCCCCGGCGGGGGGGAAATGGTGATAACGTAGTAATAGTAACGCGTAGAGAATTATGAGTTAATCGAAATAAGAAAAATCTTAAGGAAAAAAAAAAAAGTACATTATACTACAATTTTTAACAGTGTAAAATATTTGAAAATATAAAATATCTTAAATATGCTTAGTCTGTTAAGTGTGCTAAAAAAGTACAAAATATGATCCTTACCTATTGAAGTCGTATGTATAGTTTTAAAGATAAAAAAGATATATGAGGCTGCAATTTACAATACTATATATATATATATATATATATATATACACACATATATAAATAGAAATAACAAATATGTGTAGTGTGTGGATCATATGTTAAATATACATTCAGGAAAGATGTTGCTAAGAATAAATTAGGACACCGAAAAGAATATTGCAGAGTTTA
Organism: Epinephelus lanceolatus; assembly: GCF_041903045.1. Classification (NCBI taxonomy): domain Eukaryota; kingdom Metazoa; phylum Chordata; class Actinopteri; order Perciformes; family Serranidae; genus Epinephelus; species Epinephelus lanceolatus. Next base: position 43,201,129 of record NC_135744.1, on the reverse strand, counting down.
ATAATTTCACCAATTATTGTACAGTGTTCCAAAAAGAATGATTGTTCTCTAATGAGTCTCTAATCCTCAGTTATAATATAATAAATGAATTATGGAATTATAACTGCAGTCCTCCGTTTTCCTTTGCACAAAAGGATTTTTTGGAATTCTGTGTCAGAAATCAGAATTTAAAATACTGCATTGAACCCTGGGAGGGAACTGAGACATGATACAGTTGCCTTTAAACTGTATATAGACGTAGAGAAATAATAATTTAAGTACAATGTTTTATAAGAAATCTGCACATTGACGAATAATTATAATGTTGAATGTACAATTAAACATTGAATCTAAAAGACGTTAGATGTATATGGCTGCTTTTGTTAACTTAATAAAAAATAGTGCAATAGCTAGTTTTTGTTTGTACTTTATATTTCAGAGGGAAATATCCTTTTGACTCCACGACATCTACAGCTGAAGTTAGTTTTTACTTTACTGGCTCAAATCGAAACATGATCAGTCTGTAAATTCTCATGATTTATTTTAAAACATTTATTAAAGTAGTGAATAAAAGCAGCTCGATCTAATTCAGCTACACCGTTACATTTTTTTGTACAGATAAATTTAACGTTTTTATTTGGTGTCAAATATTCTGCCGACAAATCGTTCTGGTTCTTATTGATGTACGCAGTTTCCTACGGAGCCACTAAAGCGCCGAAAATGCAGTTTGTGATTTTGTGCGCACAAGACAGTAGGCTAATGTTTGCATCGTGTGTGCACAAGTTAATTAATTAATTATAATAACTTGTTCCCACAAGGTTATTAATTTGTGCACAGAAGATGAGAACTTGTTCCTACGTGATGATGAACAAGTTCTTTACTTGTGCGAATAAAATAACAACTTGTTCCCACAAGATGATTAATAAATAATTAAGTTGTGCGCATAAGAAAATAACTTGCTGCCAAAATGACAAGTTTTCCCACAAGATGATAAACAAGTTAACTTGTTCCCACAAGATTATTCATTTTTGCGCACTAGATCATTCCTTGTTCCCACAAGATAGTCAACTAATTATTGACTTGTGTGCACATAATAACTTGTTCCCACAAGGCTTTTAACTTTCCGCACTAGATAATGAATTGTTCCTGCAGGATGAATAACAAGTTATTGACTTGTCCAAACAAAAATAACTTGTTCCACAATGACAACTTGTTCCCACAAGACTATTAACTTTTATGCACTAGATAATAATTTGTTCCCACAAGATCAGAATCTGAATAAACTTTATTGTCCTCCAGGAGGAAATTTGTCTTGGACATTCAGTGCTTGGCAGCTGTAAACACGTTCAATTTACAAACATACAATTACACACATACATGCCCATCAATAGACTACACCTTACTGTGGCGTCTGTAATTAACCATCAGATTGATTAACAAGGATGTGACACGGTGTGTTTTTGTTGTGAAGAGAACAAGCGGACGGCTCAGACAGCTGAAAAGTCGACACGTCTTTAAAGAGTGTCTCTGTATAAACACACATATATATAAATAAACTAAATGTCTCTGTTAGTGAAATAATGTTGTTGTTGTTGTTGTTGTGGTGTCTGTCTCAGCGATGGGATGACCGTCTTCAGTCCGGTGTCCTCGGCTCGGTACAGACGCAGCAGTGTGTCCATCAACCCCAGCTGTCCCTCACAGGTCAGTGTTTGACTCACAGTGATGATGTATTTGACGCACGGACTCGTCACCACCTGCTGACCTTCATGCATCATCTCCTCCTCTTCCTCAGCTCGTCCCTCTTTCTCCTTTCTCTCTGACCGGAGACAGACTCGACCACAAGAGGCAGGTGAGGACGTCACACTTCTTCTTCTTCTCTTTTCACTCTGCTGGTCCGACAGATCACAACAACACAGGGACGTCCTCTCTGTGGTGTCCTCACAGTCATTAGAGACACTATTACTGACACGTCTGTTTGTTTGTGTTTACTCTGATTAGGTTTGTTTTCTTTTTTAACATGAGTTAGTATTTCAGTGTAAAAGTGTCACTGTACAGAGATAGATCCCTCTATACATGGAAAGATACAGAGATACTCACAGTCATGATAAAAAATAAAATGAAATAATACTAAATATGATAATAACAAAAATAAATGAAAGGAGATATAAATAAAAACAATAAAGAGGTAAATATTCAGTCAGAGGATTCAGGGAAGAGAGTTGGATAATTTTCTATAATATATGGATATATCGATATCTGTTAGCGCCCAAATGAGTCGTTATATATCCTTAAAATATAAGTTGTCTTCAGAAATAATGTACAAAACAGCTTATAACCTTAAATGTAATTTATTTCCAAAACACAAAGCGACATAAATGATCCAAATTCTCTTCAACATGAGCTGCTCCCAATTTCAGTGGATTTGTATATTTCCAGTCTTTATTTTGCAAATAAAAAAGTTTTAACCACAAATCGAACATATGGAGGCCTCTGTTACTGAAAACATATTCATTTCATTTAGTGTCCCTTCGTTATCTTTTTCAAATTAAAAATTGTATCGTATTTTACGTGTCTGCAGTTCGTGTAATAGTTTTAAAACACCTGAAATTCTGTTTGGAAAATTAAAGATTAAATAATCTTTATTTAATTAAATTACAAAATGCTCCACAAAGCAGAAACTTCATCCATCAGCCACGAGCTGAAGACAACTGCAAGAATCTAAAATAAAAAAAATAAAAATATGGTTGAAATTTGAACAATGACAAATAAATATTCATGTGAGTAACGTGGGACTTTATTTTGTTATATTTATATAAACATTTTATGTTTCGTGGCTTGTTGTTGTTTTTCTTCTTTTTGAATCACTCAGAAATTTAAATAGTCGTAACAAAAACCTGTCGGTGAAGCTCGACTGAGTTTCAGGTGATATGTGGAGATTTGTTGGTTTTATTTGAGGCACTTTGGTTTAACAGTGGAGACGAACAGGTGATAGGGTCAAAGGTCAAAGGTCAGAGCTGTTTGTGTTTTCTGCAGGAGGAGAACATGGAGATGACGCTCAGAGGAAGTCTGCAGAGACTCAGGTACGTCACAGACACGACACCGTTCATGTCTCTGAAGTTTAATCCAGTGGGATTAACGTCTGTGCTCTCCCTCCCAGTGCTTCCAGTCTGATCCCAGTTCCTCCAGTCAGTCAGTGGCACAACCACACGTCAGTGGTGAGCATCTCCACACCAGCTTTTAACGACCAGGCTCTTATTTTGAAGGTGGTGCTTCCTGTCAGTCAGGATGTTTACCTGAAATGCTGAGGCTCATGGGTAATGTAGTATTCAGAGCAATCCCATCCACCAATCAGAGGGAGAGATGTCAGGAAACACAGATGAAACATTTTTAACATTACAATAATAATGTCGGTCACTGATCTGGATTATTGTCTGAATCCAGATCAGACTTAATCCAGTCTAGAGGTTATGTCTGAATCCAGATTAGTGGTAATAAACTAAATCCAGATTAGAGGGTTCTGACTGGCTGTTTTTTCACCTTTTCTTCTTCAGTGGTTTCAGTCACAGGACAGTGGCGTCACACCCAACTCCTCCCCGAGTCCCACCAGGAGGTTCAGGTACCCTGTTCACGTTGTGTCTTTATTGGAAGCTTCAGTCTGTATCAGTCTACTGACATACATGATGTGTTCACTGTCCGACAGACCAGCAGTCAGTGCCACGGTCAGATGGCCTGCGTTAACTCCACTCAAGAGGAAAGGTAATAATTTCACATTCACACCTGCAGTTACTGAGTCTAATCCACATGGAAACAAACTGTAAACACGTCTCTGGCACCAGTTTGTATCTTCATGTGCTGAACTTGTTAGACAAAGAGAAATAGTCTTTGTGTTTGTGTCCACCTGATGAATTTCTGACTTTGTTTTTGGTCACAACCAACTTTTTAAAAAAAATTTGTGGTGGTCATAGGTCAAAGGTAAAGGTCACTGTGTACTTGTCTGTTTAGTTATCTTTTTTTTTTTAAGATATTTTTTGGAGCATTTTAGCCTTTAATCGATAGGACAGATGAGCATGAAGGGGGGAGAGAGAGGGAGTGACATGCAGCAAAGGGCCACAGGCTGCAGTCGAACCCGGGCCGCTGCAGCAACAGCCTTGTACATGGGGCGCCTGCTCTATCTGCTAAGCCACCGACGCCCCTGTTTCGTTATCATGCACGTGATACCTCAAGAACAACCTGAGGGAATTTTTTTTCAAATTTGACGCAACAGCCACTTGGACTCAACAATGTTCCGATTAGATTTTCATCGTCAAAGGTCAAGATCGTTGTGACCTTGTGTCTGTCTCATTTCTGCAAACATAATTTCGAAAGAACACCTTGAGGGAATTTCTTCAAATCTGGCACAAACGTTCACTCAGACGCAGTGATATATTGATAGACTTTGGGTGTCACGGGTGAAAGATAAGGTCACAGTGACCTTGTCTGTCTTGTTATCATGAATGCCATATCTCAAGAATCTCTTCAGGGATTTTATTTTATTTTTTTAATTTGGCACAAACGTTTATTTGGACTCAAGGATGAGCCAATTTGTGAATTTTGTAGTCACAGGTCAATATCATTGTGTCCTTGTGTCCGTCTCATTCTCGCTAACATGATTTCTAAAAAAAATGCCTTGAGAGAATTTCTACAAATTTGACAGAAACGTCCATTCAGACACAACGATAAACTGATTACATTTTAGGGTCACAGGTCAGTGGTTAGGTCACTGTGACCCTGTCTGTGAAGAAGGGATTTTTTTATTTTTTTCAGATTTGGCACAAACGTCCCCTTGGACTCAGTGGTGAATTGATTTCTGTCCCATTTTCACAAAACAAAATTTCTAAAGAACACCTTGAGGGAATTTCCTCAAATTTGACACAAAGTCTCAACTCAATGGACTTAATGATAAAGTGTTTAGACTTGGGGGTCATAGGTCAAAGGTAAAGGTCACCGTGACCTCATCTGTCTCGTTTATCATGAACGGGATATGTCAAGAACACCATGAAGGAATTTCCTCAAATTTGCCACAAACGCCTCAAGTCAATGGACTCAGCGATGAACTGATAAGATTTTGGTGGCCATAGGTCAAAGGTAAAGGTCACTGTGACCTTGTCTGTCTCATTATCATGAATGTGATATCTCAAGAACACCTTAAGGGAACTTACATAAACATGCACTTGAACTCAAGGATGAACTGATAAGAATATGGTGGTTGAAGGTCAAAGGTCAGTGTGACGTCACAAAATGCGTTTTTGGCCATAACTCGAGAATTCTTTAACCAATTCTGACCAAACTTGACACAAATGTCTAACAGGATAAAATAATGAAGGTCAAAAGGTCAAAGGTCAGCTTGACTGTGACATCATCATGTTTTAACGTCATATCTCAGGAACAGAAGGGGAGACATTTGGTCAGATACTGAATTGGTGAGTCTAATCTTGAAACTGTGCTGATTGTATAGATCTTCTGTGTGTGAAGCATCCATGTTTTCACTGACATGGATGGAGACTGTCAGAGACACTGGACTGGTGGGCGGAGTCATACAACCACAGGGTGGACTGGTGGGCGGAGTCATACAACCACAGGGTGGACTGGCGGGCGGAGTCATACAACCATGGGGCATGGATTTTAGATTTTTATATATGTACATTTGTGAACCTTTTTGTCTCTCAGGAGGGGTGGAGTCTGACGGACCCCCAAAGAAGCTTTTTGTCGCCGGGGTGACAGATCCCGCCCACCGCAGCAGCTACACTGTCAGGTGAGGATCATCTTGAGCACATGTCAGTCGTAGCAGTATGAAAGTTTAAATAACAAATAAAGCTTCCTCTTCTGTCTCCCTCCTCAGTGTCTCACAGTCAGCGGAAGACTCTCCTCCTGCAGGAGGCGTCAGTCCTCAGTCCAGCCCTCTGTCTCTGTCTCCTCCCCCTTCCTTCACCCCCTTCACCTCCCACCAGCACCCCGGACACTAAAACCCTCCTCCCCCCTGCTCACCCAGAGTGCTGACCCTGTCACTGTGGGATCAGACCGACCACCAGCAGCTCCAGAGACCCTCAAACACCTGGAGGAACATCGACCCCATCGCACCTTATTTTGGTTCCAATCATCTGCCAGCATCACTGTAAGCCCCGCCTCCCTAATGGACAGACAAATCACAGGAAGTGAAGATGTGACACATTCGGAGGTGAAGATCACCTTCAGTTCAGCCTGCTCTCTGCTCTCTGAGCAGGATATTTCTTTTGCATCTGTGAAGCTTCAGACTTTTTTGTTGGTCGGTCATCACACAGCATCACTCTTTCTTTCAAGCATCAGGCAGAAGGACATATACGCTGTGTCACGTGTGCGGCTCCACCCCCATCAGAGGGCGTGGCCTTGAGGTTCAAACTCCTCACTCTCATGTTAAAGGATAAACAAAGGATTCATCAGCAGCACCATCGTGAGATCACGGAAAACGTTTGGGAAACTGAGGACACACTGGTTGTGTCGTCAGACTGGAATCGATTGTGCTCACTAAAAGAAAAGGGTGTTGTTGGTAGTTGTGGGGAGCAGATGAGCAACAGACACACCTCCCCAATCTCAATGTGTCCTGTGGACCAAGCAGCTGATCCTGATTGGTTGCAGAGAGGAGTTAATGTTATACAAGTTGTGCTGATTCAAGGATAAAAGAACAAAGCACCTAAACGTCTCTGCCTGAAGACGTCTCTCGTTCCTCAGCTTCATTCTTCAGATTTGTTCTGCAGACATCAAAAGAGTCGGAGCCTTACATGGGATGACTTCCCATTGGAGGATGCAGCTCTAATCTGACCAATCAGTCGATGCTGTTAGTGAAGCTCCAGATCTTCTCTGATCAGTTATTCTGAAGAAGTTCTAATAGGATCTTGAGTTTTAATCAAGATGTAATTGCGGGTGATGACTAAATGTTCTCAGACTGTTGATCACAATCGTCTCTCTAAAGGAGTCGAAGTTCTTCAGGAACATTTCGTTCCACCCACAGTGATACAGTCGACACCTACAGGAACTGAACTACACAGAGAACCTTCAGCCGGTCCTCTGCTTATTGTCCTGGAGTCGCACTTGTTGGAAGTCATGTAATTTATGAGGACAATATAGGAATCACATGATTTATTTAGACACGGTCTTGAAGATGAAGTCATGAGAACTCATAACTGATGGGTCTGTGGAGTAACATCTGGACTCTCCCAGCACTTAAACAAATCAGCGAACCAGGGTTACACACTACGCAAAGTTAGTCCCTCCAGGAGGTTGCAACAGTAAACGCAAATTCAGCCAGACCTCGTGAATTCTGCGCAGCCCTGCAATTTTGTCCCATCGAGGCAACTTAACCGCAAACGTTAATAGCCCTTCTGTGCAGAGTTTGCATGTTCTCCCTGTGTCAGCGTGGGTTTCCTCCAGGTGCTCCAGCTTCCTCCCACAGTCCAAAGACATGCAGGTTAATTGGTGACTCTAAATTGTCCGTAGGTGTGAATGTGAGTGTGAATGGTTGTCTGTCTCTATGTGTCAGCCCTGTGATAGTCTGGTGACCTGTCCAGGGTGAACCCTGCCTCTCACCCTGGGATAGGCTCCAGCCCTCAAAACTGCCTGTGAAATCCTGGAGGGACTGAATAGTGCATCTTAAGATTTTTATCAAATTTTATATAATTTTATTCAGCTAATCTGCTGAAGATAGTTTGCATCTTCAGTCAGCTAGAGAAATTACAAAATAAAGAAAAACCTGAATATCCCAAAACAGTCTTTGTCCCAGCAACCCTCTGAACGGGCTATAGCTTTTTGCAAGGCCAAAACTGCTAGTTGTTGAGAATTTTTGTCGGGTATTTTTCACCCCAGACTCGCTACACCTGAGTCAAATTCAGCCACTGAACAAAAGTTTCAGTCATCGAAGCCTAAGATTTTTGTGTTTTAAAGACAGTTTTAGTTTTTGTGTCACGGCTGAGTCACCCTGACTGAAGCTTTCTGGTTTTACCAGAGAAAACTTCAAAGACTTATTTTGTTTGTCGACAGTTTGTCAAACTTGGGCTGACGGTTGACAGACTGTAGGACGTCTTTTTCTCCGGGGGTGAGAAACTGGTTTTACAAACTGGTTCCCGGTCAGTAGAAGTGTGAAGAACTTGTGGTCTGTTTGTTAATAGTGTATCTATATGTGAATATTGACAGTCGGAGCAGCTGATATGTGCTCACTTTTCTTCAGCCTGCATGGTTTGATTGTACATATTGAATCTGCAGGAAGCGACCATGCTCTTCCCTCGTAAAGGTGCATTTATACTTTGACTTCTTTCATTTCCCTCTAAGTTTGCTCTCTGACCGGCTTTAGTCTTCTCTACTTGAAATCAGCCACATTGTGTTCGTGAAGGTCATCTGATTGGTTCAATCCCCAGAAAATCTTTATCACTTACTGTTTAAAAAAAAAAGGGTCACTAATCATTTTGACTTCCTCTGCGTTTTCTTTCTGACAAATCTATCAAACTTGTTTTGAGGTGGTTGTTTTTTTGAACCAGTGTTACAACAGTTGATTTTTTAAGACCCGGACCAATCTCGGCTCTCGTTAACGGCTCTGGACTCTTACTTAAAGCAGACTTGTACTAAGTCTGCTTTAAGAATACATAAGTTTTAATCCCAGGGTTGGGCAATAATTCAGTATCATCGGTCTTCAATTTAATCATATCGCGACGATAGGAAATTCTGTTATTGTTCACACAAACTAATTTGATGCACATCAGTTCATTCTTTGACATCAGTTTATTTGATGTGATTTTGCACATATTTGCCACGTTGTGTAATAAACCATCATCAGGAAGTATCTGTACGAATATTGTGACAGTAATGTCAACCATGCTGTCCCCAGCTGCAGATAATCCTGTTAATATTCTAATGGTTTCATTCCAAAATCTGTGGAGCCCCTAAGAGGACATGATCAAGTTTCTTGTGATCACCGTAAACTATCTGGCGCTCAACATAAATTACATGGCGCACACTAAAGATTAAATAGCACTCACCGTGAACTATGTAGCCTTCAGCAGAAATTGTTTGGAGCTCAACAGAAACTATCTTGCACTCATTGAAATTATCTGGCACCCACCGTAAACTATGGAGAGGTCAGTAGAAACTATCTGGTGCTCATCGAAACTTTTCTTGTGCTCCTTCTTGTGCACCATAAACTTTCTTGCACTCAAACTATCTGGCGCTCAATTTAAACTATCCGGTGCTCAGTAGAAATTATCTGGCACTCACCGTAAACTATCTGACAATCCTCATAAACAATCTGGCACTCACCGTAATCTACCTGGTGCTCACTATAAACTGTCTGGGACTCATCAAAGTGATTTAGGACTCGCGCCCTTTAAAACCGACTCAGTGCTGAGTAGAAACAGTCTGGTGCCAAACAGCAGGTTTCCTCTTAGAGGCTCCATAACCATCAGAGTCATCCCCACATTAGTCACTAGATTTGCACAGACATCGTTGATCATTTGAAAACGTGACTTTAATGATAATTCATTAATGTGGATTTTGACAGTTTTATTAATATGTGATTCTGATTTTTATTTTGTCTTAGTCTGCAATTATTGTAATGATTCAATACAAGTGCACAAGAATGTGACTTTGTTAAGTCACAGATGTAGCCATCTCACCACAGGGGTCAGAGGTCAGAGGTCAGAGGTGAGGGTTACAGACACGAGCTGCAGTTCTGCTTCCAACTTTTGCACTTGCACAGTATTGTACAGTTTTGTACTATCACTCATCATTGTGCCTGAACATGTCGTCATAGTTGTCGGAGGTTGTTTTTTTTCTCACGTGTGTCGATTTAAACATCGGATCTGAGAGATTTTATAATCACCTGACACCTGTGAGATGTGTTCGTACGTATAGTCTCTATAAGCTGTTTTTATAGAAGTGTCTTTCCCCCCTCGCTGCTCATTCAGCTGCTCCAACAAACAAAAATTCCAAATCTTTTTCTTTGTGATGCATTTGACATATTTTTCGTTGTCACAACTTTGCACAGAACTAGTTTAGACCACCTTAATCTTTATATTGTGTTACATGATCGGTGACTTATCGTCATGTAAGAAATGCTGTTGACTTTTGCTTTTTCTCGCTTTATTTCTTGACTTATAACCGCCTCTGTGAGTCTATCCTGTTTCAGAGAAATGCACTCAGCAGTTGTAAATAATTCTAGAAGAGTTTGGGTCAGTTGTAGTTTGGATTTTGTGCTCAGTTCAGCTTGTTTAGAAAACAACATCAACTCCTTGAGATAACAGAAACTCAGCAAAAGTGGGTTACTGTTAAGGCTCAGTATCATTTAATAATCTGTGGTACTGGTGCCAAAGATACCGAAACCATTTTTAAATCTCTGACTTTGAGAAAGTATGCAATTTTTTTGCATTTATTTTTCAAGAAACCCTTTCATTAAGCACAATAAGCCAAAGCTGTTGAAATGCTTAACAACAAGTAGACATAGAATAATTTTTAAAATGGACCAAATATTGATTTAAACTATTTGACAAAAGAATAATAAATGCGATTATGAATGTGATGTTTTGGAATTTGATAGTTTTCGATATCTGATGTTACAGAAACATTTTGGTTGTGGCCCCAAAAATATTGAGGTTCAATATGTTAACTCCAACCAGGTTCAATAATGCTTTGATTTCGTATCGTATCATTTTTGTTGTTTGGTTTGTTTTGTGCAGTTTTGGGCCGTAATTTGATATTTCAAATTCTCGTGTTCAAAAAAAAAAAAAAAAAAGCCATTAAATGAATCAACATAACCAAATTTTACCATGATATGCTTAAAAATATTTACATTTTGAATATTTGAATATCGTAAAACATCAATGTCAAAATATTTCTGTGATAATTATCATGTATTAGCCTCGTCTAATTAGCATATTGGCCATATCAGTTTGTATTTAGCTATTTAACCATCAACATTTGGGAATTTTCAAAAATTTTCCTTCAGTTTTTTTTGTTGTACAGATACAAAAAAGAAAATTTGCAATTCTAAATCACTTTTTTTTTGTATGATTATGGGGAAAAAAAATCAGCTACAGGTTTTGGTTCTAATTTATTTTTAGAATCAACAAAACCTGTACGGAGTGATTCATCCCAAATCACATACAGACGTTAAAGTGTCGAGAAGCAGGATAGACTTATCTCAGAGGTAACAACACGCTGCCAAATTCAGTTAGCTGTACAGACACAAACTGTAGCTTTAAGATAATTTTCTGTTTATTATTTTTAACTTTGCACATTCACCGTTGTCCCATACTGTGTGAAGAGACAAAGTGTTTATATGTAGCTGGATCAACATGTGATGTGGACTCTCGTACGAATTTCTGCTTCAGAGAATGTTTTTACGCCAAAAATTCTTTAAATGAAACAGTAAGATAAAGTCTTACATTATTAGAACAGTATTCACTGATGTGTTTTTGTCTCATTCTCACCTTTATGTCCTTAATGGATTTCCTCTCTTGGTTTTCTTTGCTTTACAACGTTTAAAGCATCCAGTCAACTTCTGGAAATGTCTCCAGGTTCAAATCATTGTAAGTCCAATTTTTGACGTATATTTCCAGTGTGATCGGAGGTTTGTTTAACTTGCTGCTTTACATTAACCTCTATTATACGGAGTCCTGAGAGTCCCAACAGGTGATTTTTTTTTCATCAAAAAAAAACATCTCTCGGGACTTCCGGGGCCCTCTGCTGTCAATTTATGCCCTTTTGTACAATTTTTCCTCTTTTTTTTCCTTTCGTTTTTGTCTTGCCGTGTAAAAGTCATTGTAACTTGGTAAACGCTAACAGTAAGCATAAAACAATAAAATGTTAGTATATTAGCATGCTAACGATAGTCATGACAAAGCTGTAGCCAAGTCAGTGACTACTAACATGCTAAATTTTACATGACAATCATAAGGTATTAGCATGAATGCTAACTATAGCTATGCTCTACAGTCTTGCCTACATGCTAATGTTAGTTGAGCCTGACAGGCAGGATCTGATGCTGTGTCTCAATTCAGATTTAATGAAGTACACTTTGCGCACTGTGTCCTTTCTCGTCAAGTGTGTTAATTTCGACAGGGTGGTGTCGTCCTAAATCACGCAAATGTTGTGCACTTGCTGGAATTTATGAACGTAACATTTGACCGCCTCCTCTTAATGGCAAAATGCAAGTGGACGGAGTGTTACCTACAAGATTTCACGGTGATTGTTGCCTGCCAAAATGACTTCTGACTTATTTGCTTATTCATCGTAACGACTGTTGCAACTTCCTCAGTCGCCATTTTCACAAGTTTGGTAGTCCCGCCCCTTCTGCTATGTATCCAAGATGGTGACCATCATACTTCCATGCGTCCTCATGTTGGCATAGATACAGCCAATAGATGGCACTAGAGGGTGGAGTCAAAATTTCCCCACAACAAGAAATGAGGCAACGGTGGAGGAGGTTGTAATATTGTACCTGTAAACGGAGGCAGTGTTGTGGACACTAGTGGTCTGTGTGGCCATTATTTACATCCCAACATGTTCCCAACATTATTGATTTGTTGACCCCGCCATTTTTTGAACGTCTCCATCATCTCCTACGGTTGTCTTTTGCTTGAACTATGCTACATTGCCCCCATGATCTCCGGTGCTACTGCTCTGATTCATCAGTATTAGTGAGCTTTCAGAAAACTTGCATAAACACATAAAATGAACGCAGAGTACAAACAGAAGGTTCCTCCTATCTGCGTGTCTTACGTTGAGCATAAACAAGAGCTTTTTTGACTGTTACCCATAGCGCACTGCATTTTGTCATACGTGTCAGTGTGAACACACTTACGCACTCAAAATAGCAAATGTAAAAGCCTTTGAAAACCAAGTCCGTATTTTGCTTTTGAAATTGTTCCACATTTTAAAATAAATACAACCTCACATTATGTCGTTTATGTTTACACACAGACTCTGAAACTTTGAGACATAGCATGAGATATCCAAAACAGCCACTGTATGAATTACATTGTTTCTTAAGGAATTGTGACCAATATGCACCAAATGTGTGAGACCCTTGTTAGCGCCCTCTGGTGGACAAACTATTGTAAAAAAGACAGTGTCTAAATTATCACCTAAATTAATTTGACAAACTAATTCTTAAGGTCCACTTACAAGCTTTTTCCCCAGTTTTCAGCCACATGTCACGGTCCGATTACAGTAGAAATGATAAGCTATTAATCAACAGACAGAATTTTTTTTAGCAACAATTTCATAATAATCATATTTTAATTGCAGTAATTTCAATTTTAAAGCAAAAAAATGTTTTAAAGCAAAAAAAAATTTGAGAGCAAAAAAATCACCAAGTGTGTTAATTTCAGCTTTTCAAAAGTCAGTATTTGCTGTTTTTCTGTCTCCTGTAATTGTGAACTTAATATATTAGAGTTTGGGATGTATTAATACCTCCACTCAGGCTTTGAGGAACTTTGATCACTGACATTTCAAAGACCGAGCTGAAGGTCTCAATAAAATTTAGTGGAATTACATTGTTTTCGCATATTCATAATATCTGTAACCATAAAGTTTGAGTTACAGCTTGAGTTTTCCTCCGACACCACCAGTTTAAAAATAAGGGGAAACCCTCTCATCACGCTAGAAATGTATCGTCTTTTCATTTTTGATGACAAACTGAGATGATTTTTGCTTTGTTGACACTTCCTGACTCTTGACAACAACTTCACCCCTAAAATATATATCAATAAATTTCAGAAGCCTGTTTTATTTTTAGCTTCTTGCATATAATATGATACAAGTTGAATCTTTGTGTTGGTCGCTGTTTCATCAGGATCTGGACGTTATTAAGGTTGTTTTTTTTCTTGATGATGTCATTCATACTTAAATAATTTAAATAATGAAGTGTGGGAGGGTCGTTCTCTCTGTTTGTGTTTGCCATCACTGAGAGAGACGTTTGAGTATGTAGCGAGTAACCCCTCAGTGTTTTTCAGTATTAAAGCGATATTTCACTCTGGCAAATCACAGTGATTTCTCAGCACTGAAACTGACCCTTGCTGTGACCCGTAGTTTACCTGGTTAAAAGCTCTGGAAAAATCATTCTAACTCAAGGGCCAACATTGTTTTTTTTTTATTTTGTTTTCTCACAATCACAAAAAGAAGTGATTTCATGATCTTAATGTAAAAGTGTGCTTCAAAATATCTTTTTAAAGAAGTCAAGGTTACAAAAAGAAGAAAAAAGAAAATGATTCATAATTGTTGTGGTCATGTAAACAACAACAAAAAAGAGAAAAGAAAAGAAAACATTTTTGCCCTGTCTTACTATTTATAAAACTCCTAAGAATTAAACTTTATATTTACAGACTGCTCTACAAAGTCAACTGTCCTGTACCAGTCGTGATGCTAAGCTAAGTGAAGCAGCTGCGGACTGTAGCTTATTTGCCTGCCAGACAAAGCTGAGGGTGATATTTACCTTTATCTTCAAACTCTTTGCTAGAAAATGAATAAATTTCCCCAAATGAAAACTTAAAGCACTTTAAATTTATATGTTTGTGAAGCAAAAAAAAAAAGAAAGAAAAAGAAATTAATGTTTTTTAGTGTTTACCCTTGTAAGCAGAAAAGCCATCATGTAATTTGACTCTGATGCAGCGCCGACACCAGCAGCTTTATTTTCAGGTCAAACGTCGTGCTGAAAAATGACGCCGATCCAGCAGAGTGAGATACGACTTAAAAAAAGGGCTGCTAGAGTTTTAATCGACATGATAAAGGGAACTAAAAGCACATTGTTGAAAACATTCACACAAGTATTTTCAAAAATGTAAATAGTTTGTTCTTTCTGTTCTTTTTGCTTTTGGACAAATTCTCTACATAAGACGATTGAGATGATGTATTTTTATGCAACTGTAAAATAAAAGTCTATATTCAAGTGTTCATTCTCTCCTGAGGAGCTCGTGGCTGTAAAAATGATGCAGAATGACTTTTTAGATCTAGTGGAAACAATTCATCTACACTCTATAAATATATATAAATATTATATTGTATATGAAAACTCTCAATAAAAGAAATGTGTATCATATCAGAAAATGTATTTTGGCTCTTTCTTCTGTTTTGAAATGTCCATCCATCTGTTTTCATCTGCTCATCTGAGGCCGGGTCACGGGGGCAGCAGGCCAAGCAAAGCATCCAGCTTCCCAGCTCCAGCACATATAATATGATATAATATGAGTTTAGAGTACAGAGTTTTATTTATGAAAATCAATGACAAACTTTACTATGACTTTTTAATGAATTTTTTTGACATGCTATACTATGACATTTTTTCATGACCTCAAACGAAAGATAGTATTACTTTTTTCATGAAATTGTATTTCCATACTACGATTTTCTTTTTTGTGAAATGTTTTGACAAAGTACAAGTTTTTTCATGACTTTTGACGACATACTACGACTACAAATTTTCTTGGTGATATTTGATATTTGATGCTAAACTATGACATTTCTTCATGAATGTTAAGTTGATAAAGTACTATGACGTTTTTTTTAAGATTTTTGACGGCATGGTATACTATTACGTTTTTTCATAGTTTCTGACAATGTACCTATACTATGATGTTTTTTCATAGTTGTTGACATGTTTTAGTATGACGTTTCTTCATAGTGTAAGCACCATTTGTCAGTGATAAGTTTATTTTATTGTTAAATGGTATGACTTGTTATTACAGAGAGAAATATGTTTTATTGTAATGTTGAAGACATTGATAAACATGTAAGGTTACTTAATTTCTGTATGTTTGACATCTGTGAATCTTTATATTGGTCCTGTGCAGCTACCGTACACATGCAATGAACAGGAAGTGAAGCCTTGCTGTAAATGTATTGTTTGAAGAAAATAAATGAGGTCAGTGAAGCAACACAGTTGTTCTACTGTTAAGATGTTGGCGTTGCTGCCAAGCCAACTCAACGCATAAAAGTCGTCTCCTGTCGTCTCTAAGTGGTTATTTATAGAAGTGAATTAAGACAAAGACGAAAACAATGCAGACTAAAAATAGCCACTACACATAGTTGTAGGCGACATGTTATACTGTGACATTTTTTCATAGTTTTTGACAACATACTATTTTTATTTCTTTTTATATTTCTTTTTTTTACGATTTTTTACAACATATAACATTTTTTCATGATTTTTGAGGACATGCTATACTATGACGTTTTTCTATAGTTTTTGACGTGTGTTACTATAAAGCTTTTCATAGATTCTGACGACGTCCGATACTATAATGTTTTTTCACAATTTTTGACAATATACGTTACCATGACGTTTTATTTTCCATGGTTTTTAACGTCATGGTATTTTTTCAAGATTTTTGACGACATACTATACTATGACTTTTTTTCATGGTTTTTGACGACATGCTATACTATGACGTTTTTTCATGATTTTTGATGACATGCTATACTATGACGTTTTTTCATGATTTTTGACGACTTACTATACTATGACTTTTTTCATGGTTTTTGACGACATACTATACTATGACGTTTTTTCATTATTTTCAACTACATTTTATTATCAACTATAGTAAGATTTTTTTCTTAAAATGTTTTAGGACCTTTATGATTTGTGATTTTATGACTATGACTGGACGACAGGCTGCGGTATCAGTTTTTCCTTGAAGCTGAAACTAACAATTCAGTTAATAACTCAGCTGATTAGCAGAAAACTAATCAGCAACAATTTCACTTTAGAATTCTAAATTAATTTTTGTCTTTTTTATTTTATACTACAGTAGTAGCATTTTGTGATAGAAAACTAAAGATCTTTGTGTTTTGAACAAAACAAGACATCTGAATATGTAAATTTGCACTTTTGGAACTAATCAACTGAGACAATAATGTGGTAAGATAATATAAATATAACTATTGTAATTGACGTGTTACATTCAAATCATTAAAACAGATTTTGAATTCCTGATTAATCAGGAAATCCTTTCAGTTTCAGCTTTTGCAGAAATTACATCATCCAAATAACATTTAAGATGAACATGTTTAACTATGTGATATTTTGCAGCTGTGTCTTTTTACCACTGGAGGGCAGCAGCTGAATTAAACAGACTTCAAAACACCTCGACCCCAAAACAGGAAATAAAACACATCATTCAATAAAAACAAGAAAAGACAAACTGAGGTTTTTTTTATTTTTTACTCAACATAATCAAAACGGTGTTTTTACATGTCACAGCCACTGATTAATCAAATGTTCAAGTCAAAGAGCCGCAGCTACTGTCACGATCGCAACTATCAGAACATGTTTTCTACAGTTCTTCTCATCAATGTGGATTCATCCGCAGCTGAAAATAGTCCCAAAAAAGTTTCCTCTTTTTTGTTTGATAAAACCTACACAAGCAGTTTGAGGACATTTTGAAAAGATTGACATCAGATGTCAGACAGTTATTTAACAACAGATCAACACGCTGAGATTCAAAATGAACGTCATCATTCAGACATTTAAATTCCTGTTTGGCCTCTGGGGGGAAATCTGTTGACAAAGTCTCATGTTCATTTGTTCAGTGAACTTATTTTGTTCCCTCAGTTCAGTATTTTAAATCCTTCGATTAATTCACTGAGTACACTTTGATGCGGGGCTGAAATATCTAAAGTGTCTTTTTGTTAGACAGATTTATTTTTCAAAAACTGATCGTTTCGCTGCAGAAGTTTAGAGAGAACTTCCCGGTTACAGATATCAGATGTTCGCCACCGTTACATTTGAGTCACAGCGCCAAGTGTTGTTGCCAAAATAATTAATTTACTAATACCAGCTGATTCTGAATATTTAAAATGGCTTCAATCTCATTTTCCTAACTCTATCAATACAGCAGTACGAGCTGTTAGTGTCAATGTCTCCTACAGTCATCCTGCTGTTCTCTGCCACTGACCACGAACAGTCACCATCACCATCATCATCATCAATGTGTTACAGTCATGTTATATTTGTCTTTTAAGGTGAAACACTCCAGGTGAAAATGCACGAGTCAATTTTGAGACTTTGGACTATTTCTGCAAAAAGCACATATTTATTTAGCTTATACCTCATCTTCATATTTAAGCAAACAATGTCAAAAAACTTGAAACACAAAAAATAATTATCTAAGTGTACATAATCAACGGGTGAAGTTTCATGGTGAAATCTCGTAGTTTTGACTTTTGACCTTAGCATCTTATCTTTGGTCTAAAACAGTTTGTAATTTTACAATTCATATTTTTAAAGTTTGTTTTCTCAGATTTTTTTTCCTCCAAGTCATAAATCTGCACTTCAGCAGCTCTAACATCCACAAAACTTTCCAGTTTGGTTCCTGTCTGTATTCTGAAGGTTTTTACAGAGGACTTGTTCAGAAATATTATTCACAGCCTGATTTTTATAAATTTTTATTCCCTAAAAACATGGTGAAAATAGATTTTTTTAATGGCTGTTAAGAGTGTTTTCTGATTTGTGGAGAGGTGTCCAGAGAGTTTCAGAGGCCCCTCCATAAAAACCTTTGACTCTAATATGAAACTAAAATGAAACAACACTTTGGAATATGTTTTTGATTTGTGTTCTAGAAATGTATAAAAATCAGCACATATTTAATTACATAATTGCTCATTTGCTAAATTAAACATAATATTTCAGAACACATGTTGTATAAAAAACAATAGTCCTACTGTAAGTACAAAGCTGAGGGGAGTGTCATGGTTACATTTATTAGTTAAAACCTTTACCAGATTCACCCGGAGTGTTTCCCCTCAACAACTGTTTTACATTCTTAAATTTTAATTTTCTCTCTGTGGTATCAGAAACATTCTGCAGGGCTGTGTGTGACGATGTTTATCTGACCGTGTGTATTTACTGATCTACGGTAACGGAACTGATGATAATAACAATGATAATAATAATAATAATAACTGTGTAATACTGTATTTCTTCATACCATGAAACAACAATACTTTGAGACAGTTACTGTACTGTAGACATCTCACACTGATGAACTCTCATGTTTTAAATATAGATATTTTTCATGGTGTTGATTTAAAGTTGGAAATTTCGGTCATGTGACGACACCTGCTGATGTTTTAATGGTTCTGAAGATATTTCCAGAATCCTTCAAATACTCTTTAAAACATCTGGAGGAAAAAAATCATTTGTACCTGATCAATAAAAAAAACATTTTTACCAAGGTTGTTTTTCCCGTCTCTTTCTCCTGAGTCCAAATGACGACGTCAGTCAGCAGCGACTGATCTTCTTGTTCTTGTTTCTTCCAGTGATTTTTTCTTTAATAAATTTTCTTATAAAATATTATCAAACTTAGAATATCTCAGTAGTTTATTTTTTTTTTAGACATTTTATATTGTTTTTGTTTTTTTCTGTAATTGTCTTTCATACTGAGACACTTTGTGATTTTACATAAAACTAAAATAAATAAAACGTATTAAATAAAAACTGCTTCCTGGGGCAAAAGCAGAGCTGCATCTGACCGGCCGAGTTAATGAAACAAAAAGCATCAGGTCGTGCAGCAGTGAGATTATTTTTTTAGTCTTTGATGATTCAGGAAATATCTTCAGAACATCTCCTCAGATTCATTTTTAGGAAACTGGAGTTGCTGTGACTCAACTGTAAAGTTGTTGACACATTTGGGTCAAAGATCATTTGTGTGAACAGTCTGTGTGTGACTCTGTAAAAATAAAACACCTTCCACAAATACAAGTATTTCTAAACTCACAAAAGTATTCTGTAATAAAAATAAACAAATTCATAAAATAAAATAAAAACTCCATGTGTGTCACTGAGATTCACCAACTACAGATGCGTACTGATGCCACGGCAAAAGACGAAAAAAAAAAAAAGTTTCTCATTATAACATGATATTTTTCACATTTTTACGCAATATAACAAGAAACTTTGATGGTTATTAAGTTGTTTTCTTTTCCTGGCCCGACACTTCTGCACATCTGTAATAAAAAAACAAACAAACTGGCTTTTCTGTTCCAAAGTTGTAAATGTTTTTCACATATCTGTAAATCAATTCAATGTATTCACAGATATCTGCGTTTTATATCTGCAAAATATTTTTGTGAATCTAAAATAATCTGTTGTATTTTTGGAAATTGTTTTATGTTCACAGACTGTAACACGCAAACTTGATAATATTGACACAAATCTGTCTCCGTACAGCTGACCGCACCACAGCTCCATGCAGTGAACATCTGGAGAGATTAAATTATTAGTTTGAGGGTAAAATAAGTTCTGATGAAAGTGATGAATCAACTCATTTCCCCCCCGACGCCATCATGTCTTCACACTCTGAGGTCACCTCCACGTCACTCTTCATGATAAAAAAAAACAAAAAAAAACAACGTTGTCTGATTTCTAACCTGAAACTGATGGAAACATAATTCTGTCACAAAAACAAACGTCTGATTCAATTGTTTGAACTGTGGTCACTTTTTAACATCTTCAAACGTCTCTGTGTTTCTGTTAAACTGAAGGATAAACGCTGCAGATGTGGACAGGTGAGCATCAGGTAACAGGAGAGCTGAGAGGTCAGAGGTCAGCGGGACAGGAGGGGGAGGTCACTGGAGTTCATGATGAGGCTGGAGTCCAGGTTCAGGCTCTCTGAGGAAACACGAGAGACGACGTCAACGTTTCAAAGATGCAGCCTGACTGTCGAACACCGTAGCCGTTAGCTGCCAGTTCATGTTAGCTGTTAGCAGCTAGTTCATGTTAGCTGTTAGCAGCCAGTTCATGTTAGCTGTTAGCCGCCAGTTCATGTTAGCTGTTAGCAGCTAGTTCATGTTAGCAGCTAGTTCATGTTAGCTGTTAGCAGCCAGTTCACGTTAGCTGTTAGCCGCCAGTTCATGTTAGCTGTTAGCAGCTAGTTCATGTTAGCAGCTAGTTCATGTTACCTGTTAGCAGCTAGTTCACGTTAGCTGTTAGCAGCTAGTTCATGTTAGCTGTTAGCCGCCAGTTCATGTTAGCTGTTAGCAGCTAGTTCGTGTTAGCTGTTAGCAGCTAGTTCACGTTAGCTGTTAGCAGCTAGTTCATATTAGCTGTTAGCAGCTAGTTAAGTCTTTACAAGAACAAATGAACAATAACAAAAACATCTGTATCGGCCCAGCTGTTCAAAGTGGACGTGTCCCTGCTACAGGATTTATAATCTGTTGTTGTTGTTGTCTGAGTCTCTTCCCGTGTGGATGTTTGTCTCTGTGAGTCAGGCTCAGCTGTTTTGTTTGGATGTTTGTTTGTTTTACTTGTTGTTTTGTTTGATGTGTCTTTAATCTAAATATGATGTCATGGTCATGTGACTCACCTTGGTCGAAGTTGAGTTTCTTGTTGGACGAGCCGTCACCGAGTCCTTCGATGTCGACCAGGTCACTGTTCACGTCCGAGTCGTTCAGAGCACTGAGAGTCACGTCTGCAGGAGGAGGAAGAGGAAGAGGAAGAGGAGGAGGAGAATAAATAGTAGTGTGTCATCATCATGCCTCCATCTGATTGGACAAAAGTCACTTCCTGTCTTTTCTCACCTGCCGTCTTCTGTTTCTTGATGGGCGGGGCCAGAGAGGGGCTACTCTGCATTCCTGTCGCCACGACAACCTGCGACGTCGGCACGGCGATCATGGCGGGAGCAGCGGGTGTCGGAGCCGGCGTCATGGCGGCGGCTGTTTTCTTGACGGTCTTCTTCGGGGACTCGGAGGAAATGGGGACTCTGCTGTCCTCGTACAACTTCCTCTTGACGGTGCTCTTTATCTGCGCTCTGCATAGGAAGACAGAGAGACGCTATCAGTTTCCATATGTTTACAGTCTTTATGCTAAGCTAAGCTAACCAGCTGCAGCTTCACGATAAGTCAGTCACAAACTTCTCTCCTCTGCCAGGAACTCGAGCGTCAAAGGGTTAAAATAACTCTCAGAAATGATTCATGATGATTAAAAATAATCATTAATTATTTAAATAATTTGATTTAATTTACACTGAATCACCTCGAGGGGCAGCGTCTCCAAAAAGAAAAATAAGAGACAATTAATTGGTTCAACCTCATAAAATAAACTCAACTATCAATAAATTAACATTTGTTATTAATTGTAATCATTAATAAAAAATACAACAAGAACCAAAATGACAAATCAATATTAAAGTATTTAATCAACATTTAATCAAAAGAAAACAAAGAAAATACACAGAAATGGTTTTTAAATGTCAGCGATCAATTTATCAGTTATTCATATTTAATGTGTTATTGTTTTAATTTTGTAAAATTGTATTTAATTGTTGATTATTTTTGTTTTTTAATTTAATTTTATTTATTTTTGTCTGTGTTGTTTCAGTTTTTCAGAGTCGCTCTGATCTTTGTATAAAGGTGGATTTTTGAATGAACTAACTGAGTAAATGACTCAGGTAGAGACGCCTCCTGAGAGTCGACCAAACATTAGTCAGCAAGATTTCATTGGTCGCTTAGTCGCAGAAGAAAAAAAACACAATACCCTGAAACTCTATGAGGAGCTGCGTCTCATCAAAATAAATCCAAACCTATATGACTGGAGCATGTGGGACTTTAATTTGAAAGGACAGACACAGGAAGTGTCCACGCTCAGCAGTCAGACAGGAGTCAGGTTCATTTCCAGGTCTGGTGCCTGGAAGTATTTCTTAAAGATTATTATTTATTATTTTTATTAGCTTATTTCTTTCTTTATTTGATTGGAAGGTTTCAGGGTCGTAACAGACCTGACGTTGGATCAAACGTACGCGTACACAGTGCGCCGTGTCTGTGTTTATACTTGCTGCAGCACTACGCAGCCAAAACGCACAGTGCTGGCGGTCTCCACCGGGTGCAAACAAACATGGATGCCCTTGATATGCTTGATGAGGAACAAGAACTATGTCGCTGTGTAACGGCGTGGAAACATCATAGAGATGCAGGTAGTTGCGCACCAGCTGTCAGCCTCTCTTCAAAAGTTTCCACCATTGCTCCGACAGCGACTCCGTCTGGCCTCTAGCCGTCATCTCAATATTGCATCTCGCACACACATCGCAATACCTCGTGTTGAGATGTGCAGCTGAACGCAGATCACGCATGGCAGCCATGATGCCGTGGCGTTTGCATTTGCAGCACGTATATTACGGCCCTAAGGGTGAAGAGGTGATCACAGGCAGCAGAGGGCCGCAGGCTGGAATCAAACCTGACGCTGCTGCAGCGAGGACAGTGCCTCTGTAAACGGGACGCCTGCTCTACCCACTGAACCAGTGGGCGCCTGATGAACGGATTCAGACGTGAAGGGTTTTTGTTCCCTCAGATTTTAAGGCTGTGTTGATACATTAATCAAAAAGGTTTTACCATTAAAAATCCCTTAACTGTGCAGAACCCTTTTAAAAAGGCCTTAAAGAGATGAAGGTCTCACACTCACACAGTGCGCTCTTTGATCACGGTGCTGATGTTGTTGAGGTCGTCTCCAAACCGACGCACCGCCAGACGCAGCATCTCGATCTCCGTCTCCGTCCATTTGGCCCTGAGGACGAAGACACACTCAGTTTATACTGGACACACAGAAAGGACGTCTGTCTCTGTCTCGCTTTATAAAAGACAGAACTCATTCACGTGTTGATTAACGTGTCTGATGATGTCATCACTGAAGGAAACATCTGTCACATCAGACCTCATCAATTCGTCACTCCGTCACAGTCAACACCTCCACACACACACACACACACACACGTCTCTGAGTGTGTCTCACCCTGCAGGACTGGAGTCAGACACCGGGTGCAGCTGCATGGTCAACTCTCCCAGCTTCGTGAAGGCGGTGCCCGCTGCTGAGAAAATCTCGCCCACCTGCAGAGAGGAGGACGCGTGTTCACAACTCAGGTCCTGGACTGCAGTGACAGTACTGACACCACACTGTGAGTCCTCACTGAGCTAAATGTGTCAGCAGAACACCTCACAGGAGGGAGCTTCTGATTCAGCAGTTAAGGGGAGAGTTAAGGGGAGAGTTAAGGGGAACGTAACTTCAACTGCTGAGCGACTGATCCTCGGCTTTTTGCACCTCCCACTGTTGTGAAAGCTCGTAAGACATGTTAGATAACGACGCTGTCTGACACCTGCTTTTAGATTCATAAAACCTTTATTTTTGTTTGTGAAAATAAAAAAAAGTGTTCTTCACATGTAGACCACATCAGACCAGGTTCAGGTCAAAACCACTGACCTCAGACTCAGGTCAGATCTGGACTGGATCATCTCAGAGAGGTTGAAGATGATTTAAAACACAGTTTCAGATTTGTGAAACTTTTATTGTCTGTAACAACCTTCAGCCTCTCTGAGATGATCCAGATCTGACCTGGACTCATACGTAGTTAAAGTATCACTCAGTGTGTTGCAGTAAAGTGTTTCCTTGATTCTCTGTCATGTTTCTGGATGAATATTCCCGCTGCATTAATGTACGTGTCATTTTACAGCTGCAGATGTTTCAGGTTGAGCTCATTTGAACTCTCTCATAAAGAGTACAGGAGTAAATGTACTCAGTTACACTTCGCCCCCTGTGAAGTGTGACATTACAGGTTAAATGATGGAGGTCAACAGACTGTGTGCACATGGACACATGTCACTGTTCTGTCTGTGATGTCAGCAGGAACCCTCTGATGCCCAAATCATCCCCCTGTTCTTTGTTTGGTCACCGTATAAACTGTGTTGCACCTTAATGTCATCTAGATTAATTTTTACTGTATGTTGTATTATTTGTTTCCTGCTGTGTTATATTAATCGCTGTGTACGACACGCTTTGTATCTGCACCCCTTTAACTCTGTATGAACGGACACACAGCAGTTTAATGATCCAGATCAGTGAAGTTCTATCTTGTCTTTAATTCTAATGAAGTCTCTAAAACATGTCATTAATGAGACAAGTGTGTCGATCATACGTCACTGTAACCATTTATATGGTGATTTATCTACTGCATGATTTTAAAACGCGATCTCCTTATTTTCCACAATAAGTGGATTATTTGATGTCTGACTTTCAATAAAGATAAATTTTAATAAAAGGAATCCTCTGATGCTGCATTGTTTAACTTCCCTTCTTTCTATTTATTTATTTATTTATTTGGGCATTAACGATATGCCGAATGTAGCGTTAGATTTTTATCTATTTAGGAGACAAAAATTAAACCACTTTCACCAGGTCTACATTTGTGCAATAAGCGAAGGCGTAAAATTAGCTAAATTGTGAGTGGAGTTTTGAATGCAGACAATCGTAACAATTGGATATCTATCTAAGGTTACGTGTTTGCTGCATTAGCGACATGCCGAATACTTCACTGGATTGTGTTAATTTAGGAGACAGAATTTAAATCACATATAATGAAGCCCGTGTATTTGTACGATGAGCAAAGGTCTAAAATTAAATAATTTCTGAGTGGAGTTTTGTGCACAAGCAACAGCAAAATTTCGATTTCTCTTTCAAGGCGTTTTAGGTCTGTTAACAATATGCCGAATGAACCTTTAGATTGTGTTTATTTAAGAGACGAAGGTTAAAGAACTTTTTATGAGTGATATATTTGTATCGTGAGCAAAGACGTTACATTAACTGATTTCTGAGTGGGGCTTGGTTTCATCTGTGTGACCTGCTCTGAGCTAAGATTTGATCCGTGCTTTAATAAGTGGATCTCTCATAAGCAGGTGAGAGCTTACCTTTGCGGAGGCTGACGTCATCTCGGCGAATGCGTTAAATTAGCTTTTATTTTCTTTGAACGTGTTTTTTAATTAGAAATAAAAACACACAGCTAGCTGCTAGCTAAAGTTAGCTCCTGTAACGTTAGCTAGCTCGCTATCGTTAGCGCGCCTCCATCGAGACTCCGGAAAGATTTGTGAAAAACGAATCTCTGGAGAAAAAACTCTTCCGATCAGACTCTGCGGATCGATCCGGAATTATTTATATATTTCACATGTTCAGAAGAAAAGATATAAATATCGTACAACAAAGGTGGACCGGATAAAGGGAATGTTGCGCGACTTTAGAAGTTTAACGCCATTGGTCAGTCTTACAGGAAAAGGCGGGGCGTGTCGAACCGGACACTTGATTGGTCGCTGCGCTACGGATCACGAGAGTTGTCGAGTTCCACCGAGTCAAACCGAGTGATGAGGATCAGCTGACTGCGGAGCTCCGTTTCTCAGTTTAGTGATTAAAAATAAAATAAAACCAGTTTGTGATTGATCGATAAGATCGAACACCGACATGCCGTCGCTTCTGTTCTGCGGGCCGAAGATGGCCGCGTGCGGGATAGTGATCAGCATCTGGGGGGTCATCATGCTGGTAAGAAATATGGAACTCCGGCTGGGACTATTTCCTGGACTCATACTGGTCATCTGTTCGCGTCTTTATTAAAAATGAATATCAGAATGTTTTAGCGCATTGTTTTCATAATTTCACGTGTTTGTTGAAGTTCGTGAGAATCTGTAAATGATGAAACATGCGGCATCTGTCGCAGACTAATCGCCGATCGGTATTTCGTCTCCACGAAATAGACGGAGCCGAAGCAGGCCAAGCTAAATGTACATTAGGTAGTAACAGCTGCGTTTTAACACTGCACCAATAATCAATACAGAACCAGTTCGATCAGTGATTTTGTACCAAACATCAGGGTCTGTGTAATTAACGTGATGGAGGTGGCTAAAGCCTGGGTTTCTGCCCAAATGAATGGATGATTGCTGTCCAGATGGAAAGTATCTGTGTGGATTAGACTCATGACTCATGTCAGATATCAGTGATCGATCAGCATCTTTAAATCGTGATTATGTGAACAGCTGATGGATGGTGTTTCTGGATCAGTGTCCCCTCGTTATTAAAATGATTAATCAAAGTGTGATAAATTAGGAACTGGAGTGTAAAGCATCATGTGACTCTTATTTCTGCCCTCATGTGATGTTTCAGAGCAGGAAGTCACTGTTTCCACTTCCACTAACAGAATGTGTCACTGTGCAGTCACAGAGAGAATACATCAGTATTATAAGTTATAATAATATAAATCAAATAGAGCTGATAGTGAAAACACACCTTTTCAAAACTGCCTATAAACTCAGTGTCTCTGGACTGTTTCCCTCCCGACATCACTGTGGATATTGTTTTCATTATTTCAGCTCTGAGTTTCACTCTTTCAGTTATCGGGCTGATTTTTCACATCTTAAAACACGTCAGCTCCAGTTTGACTCCTGATTCACACGTTTGTTTTTCACATAGTAAAAATTACGGATTTTTGCGGATATCCACTTCCTTGATCAATAACTGATACTGATATCAATATATCCAGCGTTTTCCCTCTTAATCTCAGTGATCATCATCAAGTCTCTTCTACAGTGGAATTAACATCATATTATACATACATACTCTTATTGTGGAGACATGAAACACTGTTCAGTGTCTGTGACATTCATTCATTGTGTAAAATAAGAAAAAGCCTGTTGGCTGATTCTGATAGTTCGTTTTAAAGCTGTCATCAGCTGATACTGATGATGTGCTGATAGCATCGTGCATCTCTTGTTAAAAAAAAAAAAATCAGCTGGTTCAAACTGCTGCGTTTCTGTTTCACGTCTTTTGGAAATTATTTTGAGTTTCTTCACACAGAGAAGCTGAAGAACAGCTTTGAACTCTGGGGAAAAATCACCAGCGTCTGTAGTAACACGTGACATGTCAGTGAATCGATGAAAAGAAAATTAATCAATGATTTAAGTCGTTTATCAGGAAGAATAGCAGATGTTCTGCTTCTGTCAGGTTTGGTGTTTCAAAGCTGGCCGAGGCAGAAATCCTGGAAACAAACCCTCTTTCTCTAGACGACAAATGAGATAAGAATTAGCTAGCTAACGTTAGCCGCCTCAGGTTCACTCCGCCTCGCTCCCCGCCGCTGTGGACTGCTTCCTCTGGAGGAGAGCTGGCAGCAGCTCGACAGACGGACCTTCAGTTGGCGGCTTGAATTCGGTCAGCTCAAACCTCCCAGCGCCGGGTGTCACAGCGGGCTGGTGTGTAACAACAACAACAGGAAGTGGACTGATCCGACGGGCAGTCGGGGCTGTCCGGTGTCCTCGGAGCTGGGGGTTGTGCTGACTAGATACTGATGGCTGCGGCCGCTGAGTGGGGGTCAGAGACGATCTGATCAGAGAACGAGTCAACGTTCAAGAGGTCAAGAGGCGTTTCCTCTTTGATATTCTGTGTCCTCAGCTGTGTCTTCTACTGTGTCCTCAGTCGTGTCCCCGGGCCTCGTGTTGACCCTCTGTGTTCTGTTGTTTTCTTCCAGGCCATGCTGGGAATCTTCTTCAGTGCGAAGTCGGCCGTGCTGATCGAGGACGTCCCGTTCACTGAGGAGGACATCCGTAACGAGTGAGTTGCAGCAAAACGTATTGTAGACACCTTAAAAAAAATACTGTCAGCTAAAGTGTCCTCTGTATTTAGAGTCGTCACTGATTTACCTTACACACACTAACAGACGGTTTCAGTGGTAGAACACAAACTCCAGTGTTCTGCGAAGTACAGTTACTGTTAGTCAGCGGGGTTCGAGATAACAGCTTCAGTCCCCCGTCAGAAAGGACCGTCTGACGGCGAGGTAACGCAGTGAAAAAAACTGATGCTTGGTGCTTCTCAGACTCAAAGAGCAATCGTTAGATTTAAAGGAGGCTACGTGAATGAATCCCACCGAAAACTGTTCCAGTGTCAGAGATCCTTCCAGTTCTACCGAGGACAGAGTCCTTCCCTCAGAAAATTTGCATATAAGGTTGCATATGTGTATCCTCAGTGGAATGAAGTACCCACAATTCTTTGCATTTGCTTTGCCGGAATCGAAGGCAGGGTCTCTTCAGTTACGCACACCTGGGTACTCACTAGCCTGTTCTAATGTGTGTTCATCGAACTCTAGCTAGGAGTCTTGCCGAGGCTCTGTAGCACCCGACTTTAGAGGGATTTATACTTGTGCGGCAGACCCTACGCTGTTGAGAGCATCTATACATGTGTTTGTATGACGACAAAACACTAAACACATTTTCCCCACAAATACAACATGCTAACGTCATTAGCACAAGCCTATGGCATTTTACATTGTATAAATTAGCCTAGCAGCTAGCAGAGATTTCCTCGGCTCATATGAAGCCAGGATAAATCACACACACTGTGTGGAGGCTTTATTGTCTTCACAATTTATTGTTTCTTATCTGTGAAATTAAAGTGAATCAAAGCTTTGTTTCCACTGAGGGAAATGGTTTCAGCTCACAGAGACAGACAGGAGGTCTGCGTCACTGTGATGCGTAGTTACATTTCTGGGGAGGTGCACGTCAGGTTACAGCGGAGGCTCCACGTCGCTGCAGAGCTTATGCCGTAGGTGCAGCGTTGATTCAACGCCAAAGTATAAATTCTGCCTCAGAAGTACTCAGTCTACCAACGGAGCGTCTTTGACTTTGAGAAGCACTAATTGATTTTTTTTAGGTGACTAAAAATGGTAGTTACTGTAAAAAAACATGGTTCGGTCAACAGAGCAGCAATGTTTAGTCGATTAATCAGGTAACAGAAAATTAATCTGCAACTATTTTGCTTTTCTAATACACCGGAGACATCATGTGTTCGAGTTGTCTGTCTGTGGCATTCTTGTGAACGTGGTGTCCTAACAGCACCTTGAGGGAATTTATTCAAATTTGGCACAAACATCCACTTGGACTCAAATTTGAAATTATTGGAATTTGGTGTTTGAAGGTCAAGGTCACTGTGACCTTGCATCTGCCTCACCCTCATTAACGCGATATCTCAACAAGGTCCTGAGGAAGTCTCCTCACATTTGGCACAAACATCAACCTGGACTCAAGAATGAACTGATTAGAATTTGGTGGTCAAAGGTCACCATGACCTCACAAAACCCCTTTTTTTAGCCATAAGTCTGTGACTGTGCTCGTATGAATCTTCTGTGTGTGAACTGTCACAGAAACTTGACGGGGTCGTGGAGGCGAACAACCCTGAGGTGGTTATCGTAGCTTTAGACTCAGAATTTGAGCATCAGTGAGTCTTTATTAACACGTCTGCTCTTCTCTCCTGCAGTAAAAATCCTCCTCAGAACATCTACAGTCTGTACAACCAGGTCGGCATCAACTGCTTCATCGCCGCCGCCATCTACGTGGCGGTGGGTGCCGTCTCGCTCTGCCAGGTCCGACTCAACAAGCGTCAGGAGTACATGGTGACATAAAGAGCTGCAGCCTGGAGGAGCCGACACCAGCTGCTGTCTGTCCGCAAAGTTTCTGTTACAACTTCCTTTTATAACCGACCAATCAGCAGCTGAAGCCACGGAGAGTCATTAACTTGTGTCAACGTGGTTGGTTGAGATCACTGAGGCGAGGTCAGGTGGTCAGACGTCACCTGAGTTATTTATTTTACAGTTACAACCTGTGATGTTTGTTGTTGTTGTTGTTGTTGTTGTTGTATGAGATGTGACATCATTCCTTTGAGCAGATTTTTATTCCTGAACACGTTGATTCACTTCGGCTTCGAAACTCCTGCAGGTCACGTTTATCTCATCACCCAACGAGATTTGAATCAACGAGGAAACTGTTACAAGTGAACGTTTGATTTTCTGTCAGCAGGTTGAAAGATTTAAAGCGTCAGGAGGCGACGCCTTCAGAACAAAACCTGAGTCAGGTTTTATATTTTCTTGGTGTTGAAGCAGACTGAGGGAAACATGGCGGAGCTGCTGACAGTAAATCGACGCTCAGATGAAGTGTAAATGTTACAGTGTGTTCTGGCTGTTTGTTGTTGATGCTTCTGTGAATCAAAGTGTTTCATGTTACAGACCGTGGTGGAAAATCCTTTGCAATAAAGTGTGTGTGTTTAAAAACTAAAATATTGAGATGTTTCTTTACTTTTAATGAAGGTTGGTCTGACGTATATTTTAGTGGAAGTGAAGAACTTGAGGGAAAATTAGATGTAGTCGGGGGGACAGGACTCAGACTGGCTCATGATTTTAGACCATTTAGATCAGGAGCTGATGTTGAATCAGGAAGAACTTCAGAGATATTTGATGAGTTTAAGAAGGTTGGCTGCGGTCGGTTGTAGAAATTAGTTGTATTCTGGACTGGCTCCAAATGTCACAGATTC